>NC_133786.1:1925087-2164639 GCF_003597395.2 Chelonoidis abingdonii | reverse complement strand
GGGGTTCCAAAGAGGATGGATCTAGACTGTTCTCAGTGGTACTAGATGACAGAACAAGGAGCAATAGTCTGAAGTTGCAGTGGGGGAGGTTTAGGTTGGATATTAGGAAAAAAACTTTTTCACTAGGAGGGTGGTGAAGCACTGGAATGGGTTCCTTAGGGACGTGGTGGAATCTCCTTCTTTGGAGGTTTAAGGTCAGGCTTGACAAAGTTCTGGCTGGGATGATTTAATTGGGGATTGGCCCTGCTTTGAGCTGGGGGTTGGACTAGATGACCTCCTGAGGTCCCTTCCACCCCTGATGTTCTATGATTCATGTGCTGAACCCTGTCTTCAAGCTGTGCAGCCAGCCTCAGCCTTTCCTCTGGCCTCCCATTAGGCCTTTCCTTTAGCTGCAAGTCCCTCTGTTTGTGGTACTGGACCTGTTTGTTGGCCCTGTCCACAACTTCAACCATCGGTTCATCATGGAAATGCTTTCTCTTGAAACAGTCTGTGAAGGTACAGTGGGCCAGCCTTGCACTGCCCTGTGACCAAGCTGTGGAGGTTCTGCAGCTAGTAGAGGATAAGGGGCCTGGAACAGGACAAGACACAGAGGGTTATTGTCTCAAATACCCGCTTTAACCAGGGTCCCAGAGAGCCATGTGGAAGTTACTCAATTAGGGTGAACTGGAAAGAATGGAGCAGACAATCCCCAAAGTTGGTAGATATTCCAATACTTATATTTACCAAACCAGCGCAAAACAGCTTCTATAATACCACCTCACTAGTTAGCCAGAAGCCAACTTCACAGTTCCCTTAAAGCAACCCAGCCTCAGGCCTCTACCCAGAAACCCAAGTTAAATATGATGAGGATTACTAAAAATCTTATTCATCATAGAAAAAAAAAGTTCTACCAGTCCCAAAAGATCAGACACATTACTTCCCAGGTTAATGAATATTCCAGATCTTAACCAATACATGCTTACAGCCAATTAACTAAACTACAATTTATTAAAAGAGAAAAGGGAGAGTATTGGTTAAAATATCAGACAAGTACAGTTCTGAGATCAGATTCATAGTAGAGATGGTAACCTCTCTAGTTCCAAAGAGTACTTTCAGAATTAGTCCATAGGTTATAATCCAATGTCCATATTCAGGGAGAGCTCAGTTTTATATCTTAAGCTTCCCCTGCATGAAGCATCAAGCAGATCTGAGATAAAAAGGGTCAGGACTCAAGACATCTTTATGCAGTTCCAGGCCTTCTTTGACAACTCAGAGTCCTTAGGCGAACAATAGGCAATCAGAGACTTTGAAGCAGACCTATTTCCTAAAGCATCACCGGTAATTAGCTACACAGATTAACATAAGCCAATTGCTTGTTTTCCACCATTCGTGGATGATTTGCTATACATTTCAAAGAGATGAATACAGTGATATCCTATATTTACTTTTGATCTCTGAATTAACAGAATACAGCACAGACAGGGACTGTTTGATTACACTGTTCACCTCTGACAATATATATGTAAAAAGACAAAAAAAAACACAAACATTATCTACCAAAATGTCTAAGAGTAGAATTTGGGTCATCTATCCTGCAGGATGCTTAAACCTTTCCAGCCATGCGTCACACCCCCATGCAGGAGAACAGAAAAAATCCTTGTGGAATTTCAAGGACATAAAATGTTACTTTTCCAAACTGAACTTCAATATACTGAGAGGGATACACAGAAGCTCCTTGCACAGCCTGGTTAATCACAGCGAAAGGAGTGCAGAGACAATGATAAGTTACAAATGCGAAGCTGCTTTTTTATTTTAGAAAATTGCAGAATTACTTGGGTTGGCTGGGGGAGGGTGCGGAGGTGGGCAAGGTGCCATCAGTGGCAATGCTACAAAAGCTTTTTCTATCATTTCAGGCCTTCCATATTTTGGAGGATAGAACAGTTCTTGTGCTGCTCGGCTGGCAGAGGAAGTTGTTATTCCAAGCTGCTGGTGGGAAACCTGCAGTGTGTGCAGCAGAAATATTTGAATGTATAGAGACCGACCAGGACATTGATTAATGGAGTGGGCTGGTCAGCTACCAAGCTGGCCCTGGGAAATACACCCTTCCCTGCAATATGACTGCCTAGCTGGTGTTCCTGCTTCAGGAAAAGTTTCTATCAGCACCTGGAATTGGTTCAAAATTCATGAGGGAATCAACAGGATGCTCCATTAGCTTCCACATGGCTTAGCCTGTCATGGTTGCATGCAAACACACACAACTTCACAATCTTCTTCCTCCCCGCCCCAACTGTAATTGGGACAAATGATTTTGTCACCTATGGACAGCATGGACTAGATTTGTGAATGGAACACATTTCCACCTCCCCCATTTCACTATTTCCAGGGAGCTCAGACTATTGAGTGGTTACAGAGCAGCATACTCACAGGCATGGCAATGAAAGGTCATTGTTTTTAAGAAACAATTGCTCTAGCACAAATTTGTGCCTTACCTGTAAGAATACACTTTCAAGGTGTTCTTTACTGTTTGCATTTCCCAGTTGCCATTTTTAACTCCACATGCTGGGTGGGAGATGAAAGGGGGACACCAAGGTGCTGGCATACAATCCGCTATTAGCAGATACATGCTGCTAGCCAGGGCATCCTGTAACTTTTGCATTGGTTCATAGATTGGAAATCCCTCCCATTACTGTGTTAATAAACATTACAATGGAGCCAGAAACTTACTAGGTTCAGGAGCAGCTTCTGTCCTATCTGTGTCTACTGCAGACTCCACAGTGGGCTGTTCCTCAGGGGGGTACAGGGACTCAGTGTGCTGCTCCTCTCCGAAGTCTGTTCTGGGATCAGTTCAGCAACTGAATTATTTCACTGTCTTCCCTTGGCGCCTGCTGCTAGCTCCCATCAGTCCCCATGCTGGATTCTGGGGCCAGCAGGATATCATCCCTGTGGACCAAGTCATCATGCAGCAGCACTGGCTTCATGCTGGGAACAGTGCCTAGCACCCAGTCAAACTCCTTATAAAACGGGCATGATGTCGGCAAGTTGCGGGTCTAGAACATAAGAACAGCCATACTGGGTCAGACCAAAGGTCCATTAACCCAAGATCCTGTCTTCCAGCTGTGGCCAATGCCAGGTGCCCTTGAGGGAATGAACAGAACAGGTAATCATGAAGTGATCCACCCTGTAACCCATTCCCAGCTTCTGGTCCCTGTTTTTCTGGTACTCAGTCTTGAGCCACTTAATCTGCTCCCTGGACTGGTCGCCGATCTGATATATTTGCAAAATGCTGGCAGCTTCTTCACTATTTGCTGGTATGCCTGATCATTCCAGGTACTTTTACGGAAGTCCACTGTTTTGCTGGCCTCACACTACAGATTCACCAAAATCTAGCTGTGCTCCCATGAACATGAAGCAGCGCACTCGCAAAAGGCGGCTTCTGGTCAATCTGCATTGCAAACACAGAAGGCTCTCTGATGGTGTGTTTGTAGCTTAGTGGTCAGAAGACAATGGAAGGGTTAATGCTGACTCACTGAGCTACTGGAGTACACCAAGGAGGCTGCTTCTGTTTTCAGTGGACTGGAGATTCTTAGGATAGAGCGGACAAAGGAAATTGCCCCATGGGATACTTTTGGTCAAGGGGGTGCTATGTCTGCACTGCAAAGCAACAAGGCTTGAACCTTGGGTCACTGCTTGACTTGGGCTCAGATCCCGTAGAGTCCTAGAATGCTAGGTCTGAGCCCAAGTCTGAGAGAACTGCGTTTAGACAAAAGGGAGGTCTGGGCTCAAGCCTGAGTCTGAGCCCAGGCTTACAGGGCAGTGTAGGCAAATCCTAAGTTTCCTCTTCTCAGGTAGGTTCTTTATTCCTCAGATCATCCTAGTAGCCCTTCTCTGCACCTGTTCCAATGTGAGTTCAAATTTCTTAAACATGGGAGACCAGAACGATACACACTATGCCAGATGAGGGCTCACAAGTGCCTTGTATAATAGTAAGAACACTTTCCTATCTCTGCTGGAAATACCTCACCTGATGACTCCTTGGCTTGCATTAGCCTTTTTCACAGTTGTATCACATTGGCAGCTCATAGTCATCCTATGACCGACCAGTATACCAAGATCTTTCTCCTCCTCTGTTGCTTCCAACAGACATGTCCCCAGCTCATAGCAAAAATTCTTGTGGTTAGTCCCTAGGTGTGGGACTTTGTAGTAGTAGAAATGGGATTAAATTTAATAGTGCAGTTATCAAGGTGCCCCAGATCTTCTTATATGATACTCCAGTCCTCCTCTGTATTGACAGTACTTCCTGTGGTGGCTAGGGGTCCTCTTGAGTCCCCACCAGACCACAATTTGGGCTGCTTACAGAGTCCTTCCCCTGGTTGTGGCAAATAAGGGCTTCTCCAAACAACCAAAGGTTCTTTTCCCTCTCCTTCCCCTGGGAGAGGGAGAATCAGAGTAAAAGAAAAAGACAAAAGTGGTCAGCCTCTTAGGCAATCTTTTGGGTCACCCTTTTGGGGTTCCTGTTACCAACAGGTTCTAATATCCTTGCTCAGGATTAAGGTCTCCCCCCAGCCCATCTCTATGGTAACCCTCAGTTTGCACCAGGTCCATATGTCTCAGGGGTGGCAAAGTCTGCAATTGTCTTCCTGTTTGCTGATCCATCACTGTAGCAAGCAGTCTGTGAGGCACAACTGTCTTCTCCTAGTCACTGCCCCTCCCTGTGGGGGATTTTCCCTTTTTAAGCTTCCTCTCTCCGGGCAGAACAAGCCTTACAGGTAGGTCTGGTTAGTGTTGGCTGAGCCCAGAAGAGCTCGTTAGCTTCCTCTCTACTGGAGTGAGAGTGTGCCCCTCTCACCTCCCAATTTTGTGTCGTCCACAGATTGTGTTAGCACACTCCCACTTTTGATGCCAAGGTCATTAATGAAAATGCTAAATAAGATTGGCTCCAACTTCTCCAAATTTTCCTCGGCTAAAACAGAATTATCCAACAGAACCTCAGTTTTCAACCAGCCCCTCCCTAGTCCCCAGATCCTTGCTCTGTACCACTGTATGCTGAAGAACCTGTATCAAAAGGAGAGAGAATCTTCTATCTTCGGAAATTAGCCTAGGATAGGATAGAAATATAATCAGAAGAGGCGAGAACTTAATCTTCTATGACGTAGTGGTTCCAGTGTGTCCCCCAGAATATTCTCACCATTTGCCAGAACTACCACTTAGGATGATGAAGACCAGTGTCAACTAACTCCACCAATGGTAGGTCCTGGATATGTACGTATCCCTGTCTAGCCTATATCTTCAGCAGCATATTGAGACTTTCCCATCCCAAATGGCCTCCTTTGAAAGTGGTTCCACTTTTAAGCCCATAACTCTGAAAGTCCATCCACTTACTGTTTCTGATTGTTGGGTGCCAAGAGTAACTTTCAGGGGACAGGTGATTTCTGTGAAATGTGCCACCATGAAAGTCATGCACACAAGCTGTAAGAGAGCACATTGTTTTACCTAACCAGTCTCTGGACACACGGAGGAGGGGTTTGCCCTCTCAGTATCCTTGCCTCTTGTGTCAGCCTACAGATATAAAACAGCAAGTAAGAACCTTGGCCAACCTAGTGACATTCAGCTGAAGCGGTGGTTTTATTTAAAGATATTTCTTCCATTTCAGGATTGCATGTTACCATAGCTAACACCCAAAGGCTCGAGTGATGATGATGCTATGGGACTGGTAAAGTGAAAAAAAAGCAAATGCTGGTGCTAAACTATAAAATACAATATTCGCTGCATGAACCAACGGACTGGTTCTTTGAGATGAGCAGAGTTGTTTTTCTGTGCACTTGGTAAGCTGGATGTGTGAATGACTTTTCTTTCTTCTAGTCCCAACTGTAGTTGGAAGAGAGCCTAAGACATAAGCCCTTTTTTTTTTTTTTAATCAGAGGCCTGGTATAAGGCAGAACCTGTTCACAGAGTAACACTTTGAGGGTACTAAATTTTTATGACACTGTTGTGTTTGGAAGCCAAAAGGTGGAAACCTGCTGAAAAAGTGCAAACCTGTTGAAATTGTTTAGTTAGCTTTATGCATAAATTTTAAAACATTTGTGCTATGACATTTTTATAGCTATATTTAAAAGTGCAAGGAAGTAAAAACCCAAACAAGAAATTGACATTTTGTTAATATTACATTGTATGTATAATATATTGTATTTGGGCTGTACCTGAACCCCTAGCTACGCCACGGTGTTGGGAGCAATTGATGCAGGAGCCAGCTTACCAGCTCTGTGCTAGCAAACATTCCCCTCTGCCAGAAGACTTCTCCACCAGCAAGTTATAGCCAGAATCCAGCCTGTTAAATGTAAAATTGAATTGACTTTGGCTTGTGTATACTGCTTTGGTGACGGCTTCCTACAAACATCCAGGAAATAAGGTTTTAGTCAAAGTGAATTTTGAACTGCTCAATTGTGTATTAACACTGGAAGCCATTAGAAAAGTTACATTCTTCCAATAAGAGAAAAAGAATACCACTTGGCCAGTCACAATTCACAGCTCATATTTTACATACTGAGCAAATTGTTCATATAGAAACATATTTCACAAAAATCATTTAGTAAATTTAAAAACAAATAAATTGAGGAAAGCATGACATCCCACAGGTAGAAAGAGGCTGCAGCTTTTAATGAAGTTATTCTCTACAAATTATTTGCTCAGCTCTGTTCATTTTTTGACAGTATCTGAAAGGTGCATCCAGCTCACAGCTATCTGATATTGCTAAGAGCAATACTTCACAACAGTTTAGCACATGAAGTGTGTGACAGGTTCGGTCACAGAGACCCCCTTGGGACTGTCACCTGATGCGCTGAAATTACCTCTGAGCCAGTTTTCTCTGATGGCTTGCAACTCCAGAACCCTGTCATGTTGAGCCAGACAACTAGTCTGCTGCAACACTATCATAAACAGATAGTAGGAGTTAATAGAACAGAAGTACTTTATATCTCTTTTGACTGTAAAGGGTTAACAAGTTCAGTAAGCCTGGCTCTGGCACCGTTACCAGGAGACCGAAATTCAGGGACAGGTATATCTTTCAAATCTTTGAGGAGGACAGTTTGTGTGTTGGCGTATTTTTTTGGTTGTTGTTCTCTCCTGTGTCTGATTGTGCCCAGATGCAACCAGGTTTCTAAGCCAATCTCTCAATACAGGCGCTTATCAGTTCCAGATAGTGGTACTTTAGTTAGAGTAAGGAAGTAGGCTTATGTTGTTTCTTATCACATGTGTATTTGTGCTGAGAGATTTAATTACTGTATAGTTTTAGCGGCTGGAGGGTATTCCCAGTAGCCTAATAGCTGAAAGATCCGTAACATATTCCTTCTTAAATTACAAAGATAATTTTACTGTTTTCTCTTTTAATTAAGTTTAAGAATCTGATGTTTTTGTATCTGGTGTGAGACCCAGGGGACGGGGTCGGATCCACCAGGAAATTGGGGGGGAGAAAAGAGAAAAGGGGAGAGAAAGGTTAATTTCTCCGTTGGATACTGTGTCTCTCAGACAGTCTTGGAGGGGAGAGAGAAGGAGAGAAGAAGGTGATTTTCCTCTGTTAAGATCAAGAGTTGAATTACAGTGATTCCAGGGAACCAGGAGGGCGAACCTGGAGAGCACGTGGGGGAAAGAGTTACTTTCCTTGTAGAAGATCCAGAGGACGGGTCTTTGGGTTCCCCAGGCAGTAGGTTTGGGGGGACCAGAGCGTACAGCACTGGAATTCCTGGTTGGTGGCAGCGCTACAAGTACTAAGCTGGTAATTGAGCTTAGAGGAATTCATGCTGGTACCCCATCTTTTGGACGCTAAGGTTCAGAGTGGGGAATTACACCATGACAGACCGACCCAGGGTCTGAACCACCCCCCCAAAGCTACAGACTTAACTGAAAACAGCTCAGCAAGTATTCTTGTCTCCAGTAGCTAGACACCCAGCTCCCAATGGGATCCAAATAAATCCATTTTACTCTGTATAGAGCTTATACAGAGTAAACTCAAAATTGTCCACCTTCTGTAACAGTGATAGAGGTATGCACAGCTGTTTGCTCCCCCAGGTATTAATCATTTACTCTGGGTTTACTAACAAACAAAAGTGATTTTATTAAGGATAAAACATAGGATTTAACTGGTTTCAAGTAATAACACATAGAACAAAGTAAGTTACCAAGCAAAACAAAGCACAAATCTAAGCCTAATACGTTAAGAACTAAATACAGGTGAATCTCACTTTCAGAGATGTTCCAATAAGCTTTCAAAGACTAGACTCCTTCCTAGTCTGGCCCCAATCCTTTCCCCAGTACAATTCTTGTTAGTTCCAGCTCAGGTGGTAACTTTGGGATTTCTCATGACTGGCAACCCCCTTTGTTCTGTTCCACCCCCTTTTATAGCTTTGGCCCAAGGCAGGAATCTTTTCTCTCTCTGGGTCCACACCCCTCCTTCTAAATGGAAAAGCACCAGGTTTAAGATGGATTCCAGTATCATGTGACATGGTCACATGTCACTGTAAGACCTCATTCTGCATTACCTAGGTCACAGATACACTGGAAGGCTTGCAAGTAAATAAACCCATTCACAACCAGTTGTCCTAGTTAATGGGAGCCATCAAGATCCTCAGCCACCATTAATGGCCCATACTTTGCATAATTACAATAGGACCTCAGAGTAAATGCTTCATATTTCTAGTTTCAGATATAAGAATGATACATACATACAAATAGGATGACCACCCTCAGTAGATTATAAGTTTTGAAATGATACCTTACAAGAGACCTTTTGCATAAGCATATTCCAGTTACGTCATATTTACACTCATAAAACATATGGACTGGAAGTCACAAGGTGAATAATACTTTGGAGATGAAATGCAAAGATGGGATGCAGTTGTCCTGTCCACAGCGGCACTTGTTCAGAAGACTAGATCTAGGGGTCATCTTTGCAAAGAAAGGCCTTTGGTATTTTTACCAAAAGTGGTACCTTCAATAGCACAGTGCCCCTTAGTGCCATGCTTGGTCATTGGTTCCATACTGACTCAGACTCATAGACTCATAGGTCAGAAGGGACCAATATGATCATCTAGTCTGACCTCCTGCACAAGGCAGGCCACAAAACCCTACCCATACACATTTATAACAACCCAACCATGAGCTGAGTTGTTTTTGTGAGTAATCGTCAAAGTTGAGATGTTGAAAGTACCCATAGCATGCTAGGTGAATATGCTACAGCTAAGCGAACTCGTAATGTCCCTGACGTCATTTGCATGATATGTGTAACGTGCTCGATGATAATCTGAAAAACCACTTCGAGGGGACATCTGCCTAATTTCCGGCGCCCTGGAAGAAAATTCCTTCCCGACCCAATATTGGACGCTTTTTGCATCTCTGCTTGAACACTTTGAGCACATGGATTGGGCAAAGAATCACCAGCCAGCACCCAGAGAATTTCTGACAATAAACTTCAGGTGTTTCATTCACCATTCAATATACCAATGCTCCCATTCTCACAGGACCAATTACGAGCAGGCACATATTAATCTGAAGTAAATGGGCCGCCGATAAATCCAAATCAAATTGATCTCCAAAATTATTAATACGGTAGGTATCCCAATATATTCATCCGCCCTCACAGGTTTTTGATAACCTTTTCAAGGTGAGCTTTTCGCTCTTATAAAGAACTGCTGGATTAAATCTTGCTGCCCACCACTACTATCCATCGACAACGCCGTTCCAGAAAATCTTCGGACTCCTTAAGTGCCTGAAATTGTGGGTGTAAAAACTTCGTCTAATTTGTCAAGTCTATATAAATTTTCTTCTAACATATTCTCAGTTGTTAGTACCACTTTCAGTTCCAGCTGTGTGCTCTACATTATTTAGTTTATCTCATAAACTTAATTTCCTCTCGCTCTCTTGAATTCCTAACATTATCCCCCTGTACTATTTATATAGAGCTAACAGAGGTATTTCACCCCATGGAGCTTCTTTTGGCAAGGGAATTCTGCTGAAACTAAGCCAAACTCTTTGGTCTCCTTTTCGCTAAGGCAGATTGTCGCTCTCATTCTCTGTGATATCCCTAGTACCTAGCCCGTCTCTGAACCTAGAGTTTGCCAGCTTTGATATCATCCTTTTTAGATAGAAACTGGAGCACCAGATGTAACATCTGGCACAAATACAATATTTACATGGGGGTGGAGGGTTCATCACCTAGCGGCCCGTTTTTTATTATAGGCAACTAACATTCTCCTTGCTCCTTGCTGGTGAAATTACGTCGCCTGATGCATCTCTCTATAAACCCGCATTTTTCTTTTTTACAGTCGCATATCACACTTGGCGGAAGGCTGCAATTAGTCATCCTGGCGTATCAACCAATACGCCCGCAAGGTCCTGTTCTCCTTCTCGTCACTTCCAACTGATGCGTCCCAACGTATATCATAAAATTACTTATTATTATCCCTCTAAGTTGGATGACCTCTGCACTTTTCACTATTATATGTAGTACGTACCGTAAAAGTATAATCTATTCTCTTCCCTGGGTGTCAACAGTTAGTAGTCACGATCTATCAGGGCTGATTAGTATCCCAGTGGACGGATTGCTCTCCAGTGTTAGCCAATACTCCCCAGCTTCGTGTCATCCGCCACAAGAACTTTTAATTAAAGGACATTTCCCTGCTCTTGCTTGTCCAGCGTCAGTAATAAAAGGGTTAAATAAGATCGGTCCAAAAACCGCTTGGATCTTGAAGGGGACTCTCCGCTGTATACGTCCGTTACAGATCCCTGCCGTCACCCGTCCGTACGATCCGCTGGAGTCATCCCTGTTTTTAACACTTGTAACCGAGCATGGGGTTCCTTATCCCACCTTACAACTTTTACTACATTATCCCATCTTTTCGCCAAATGATTAATTAATCATGTTTCCCATGCGGAACGTCTGTCAATAAACGCTGCTTAGACTGAGGTGCGAGTAAAATTAGAAAGGGATTGGGGCCATCCTAAGAGCCTCGCAGGTTTGCCTGTTTGTTCTTATGTGTTACTATCTCTGGAAAGTTTCTCACTTGGCTTCATTCATAGAAGTAATCAGGCTTGTGTGTGTAGGGTGCAGTTCCCAACTGCGATATCTTTTTCTACCTTTAGTAGAATTTTTCCTCTAATGTTGCAACTTTTGTTCACGACTAATTACTAGATTTTGGACGCTCGCGCGCATATGTCGCTTTTAACACTTTGTTCTCCTCTTGGAAATTTTCCAAGACTTACACCGGAACAGCCGTACTTCAATAGCTAATCGATGGTGCTATTGCTTGATTTTATCTCTTTGCGGACTCACTTGTTATTCCACTTTCTTAAATGGAAATGTTTACTCTGTATCTAAGCCAAATTCTTTCCTCAGTCATACCAAGCTTACAATCCGAGTTGACTTTGTTTCATTGTACTGTCTCTTGCCATTGATAAAATTCTTCTCCGCCAACGGCCTGTTGATGTAATCGCTCGTGCGCAAATTTTCACGGGCCAGTTTTCCACCTTTTAACTATTCTCGGGGTGGGAGGATTGTACCCGGCAATCACGCTGTGATTACCTCTCTATACTGTACAGGGTCCCTCCGAGTTTTGTCCCATCTAAGCTGTGTTCAAGTTTGGCCTCGTGTAGCTCACGATGGCATTTGGTCTTGTATGTTCCATCTCCTTATCCACATCTTACGCGCTTTCGTCATCCTCTATCTTCCGCATCGTTCGCCCTAATCCTCACTAGTTATTAAAAGAGCCGGTGCAAAAGTTAGCGTAAATATAGTATTTTGGGCTCTTCTGAGTCCTGCCTAAGGTATCCTTACTTCCGCTCATCCTCAGTGTTTATAAGCGGCCGCCCACGCTTCTCTGTTCTTTTCTTTGTTTTTCTTTTATTTATTGTGGCCTGTAGACCTTTACTATTGGTTTGTTACCCATTCGCAAGGTCCAGTTCTACGCGGATTTTAGCCTTCCTCACTTATATCTCTACACGTTTCTTGAGCCTCACTAGGGTAGGGTGTTCCTCTTTGTAATCCGCCTTGTCTATCTCAACTCCCTGTTAGTGCTTTCTGCGTTTTTGACTTAGAAGTCCCACTCTCTTGATTGGTTGCTTTGGCTAGTCATCCAGCTGGGGTCTTACATAGCCTCGTCCGTCCTGTTTTTTTCCGCTCTTTGTTTCGGGATTGCGAGGGCTGCCCCCTGGTACGTGGTTT
The DNA here is from genome assembly GCF_003597395.2 of Chelonoidis abingdonii. Lineage (NCBI taxonomy): Eukaryota > Metazoa > Chordata > Testudines > Testudinidae > Chelonoidis > Chelonoidis abingdonii. Next base: position 2,152,452 of record NC_133786.1, on the reverse strand, counting down.
TCCGCGCTGCAGACTTAAAGTGACATTCCAGGCCTCCTCGCCATTTAAATCCACAGAGTGTCCTCACGTCCAATTCCCACTTATTCCTCTAATTTCCTGTAACTCTTTAAAAATTAGGCGCCTCCTGGTTGAGAAGTTGAAAACCGCTATATCCCAGATACTACCGTTTGTGTTTGGTATCGCTTCCATCTTAATTTGAATTGAAGTAAGCTCTATATTGATCACTCGAACTCAAGGGTGCTCCCCTACTGACCACGATTTCTTTCTTAACGAAGGGTCGTCAATATTTTCCACAAACACACTACAATCTAAAATGGCTATTCCGCACCTCTCGTATCCTTGGTACTGTCGAGCTTATCTCTGATGAAGAAAATCCAATCCGACGTGAGTCAATCAGGAAAAATCTGACTGCCGTGATTTCTTGAAGCACTCTTTCTCCAGTCTATATCGGGGAGTTTGAGGTCTTGCCTATCACCATTTCTAGTGTTACTTCATTAAGACATTACAAGACGGTCTCTATCCATATCCAATCAGATCACCGGCAGGGTTCTGTAGCAACCCAGCACTATCTCAGGGGAGCCTCTAGTAGCTTTTTTATCCCAGCGTGATTTTTACCCGACAAGACTCCGTCTGTATCTATTCCATCACTTTATTTCTTACCAGTTCACCCCATCATTGATGTACAAGCTACTGCCACCTTTGCTTTGCTTCCTAATCTTTTCTACAACAGCACATAGCCCTCAATACCCGTACTCCAGATCATGAGTACTATTCACCAGGTTTCTTATCCCTATAAAATTCCTATCCCACGTCCTGAGCAGGACTAATCTTATTGTATATTTTGATACGAGCTACGTTATAACTGCTTGCCTAACCAGTACTGGTTTACCATGATGCTCCAGGCCCACGTCCAAGGGGCCCCAGCCCGGCGCGTTATTACTCCGCACCCCACTGCACGTTCTCTAGGTGCACCTCGCTCTTCTCTCCGATGACAGCATTGTGCAGACCAGCAGCTTTTAGGTTCCATGCCACTTGCTTACCTCTGGTCGTTTGGCTGCTTCACGTCCTGCTGCTAGCAGCAGGCGTCGGTATCCTCAGTCAACCAAGCTCTCCCCTCCCCTGCATCTGTGGACACTGAGGCCGTGTGCTTGTGTTCTGCCCCTCGCCCTCCCTACCACCAACCACATTCGCCGTGTGCATAACGCTGTGATGCCATGTGATGTGAGCGGAGTCAGTGGAGCTGCGCAGTGACATCATCCGCTGTGGGAGTGAGTGGAGCGGGACGTTGGGTGGTGGCTTGGGAGGAAGGGTCCGTGGCCAATCAGAGGCTACACCCCTTCTGGTGCCGTGGCTGAGGCATCTCGGGGCAGGAAGCACCGCCGCCACAACCACGCCTCAAGATCCCCTGGACGTCTGCGACTGCTTCTCGGTCTCATACTCCTCTCAAGCCCTTGCCGATCTGCAATATCCTTTGCGCATTCCCACACCAGGCAATCAACACCCGTGACCCCAGCCACTGCTTTCCTTGCGTATCCCCCCCACCTCTCTCACTCCCTACCCCTGGTAGCACCCGCCCTCCCATTACGTTCATGGTGGTTCGGCAGGGGCTTCCTTAATGCACTTCCCCTCTCCCCCACTTGGCTACCTGCACCCCTTGCCACCAAATGGGAGCTGGCCAGTAATTGCTCGTCATCCCACACTCGCACTGCCGCCATGTCCCGAACCCTGTACGCCCCACCTCCCTCACCTCTAAATTTCCTAAGGCATGGCTACTGACTTGAACTCCTGGAACTCCAATATCCTCGCCTCCTCGCTGCACCCTAACTCCCTCTTAGATACCCATGCACCCCCAACCCCTACAGGTGCTCGTGACCCCCCGCCTTAGCTCAGTGCAGAGAGAGAAAAGAGAATCGACTAGAACCAGGGGAGAATAGGTACCCATTCTATGTGGCGGCAGGGGCAGATCCTGTACCTCTCCTTCAGCCCTGCTTGATGCTTGCAGTTGGGTACCGCGAGGCCACTCCCTTAAGCTCCTAGGTGACGACCCTCATGCTCCACTCCTTCTCCTGTGCTCCTCTTTTTCCTCCTACGGCCCTCTGCCCTTGTGCTCAGTCAGCCCAGCCGTTCTAATTCTCCTGCCACCGCACTATGCTTCCTGCCGGATTAGTGCGCATGCAATCGTTTTAGTCCTGAGCCCTGCCTTCGTCCAGCTGACGTGGGACCAGTCTCCCCCCCGAACTGTCAGCCCTATTCTCATACCATAACTGTCAGTGGATATAAAATCCCCATGACATCTCCTTCAAACATTCAGATTCTTTAAGATTTTTAACTTAGGTTTTTTTTTTTTTGTTAGTATAATTAAAGCCACCCTCATAAATTTTAATAGTCTATTAGATTAAGGATATAATTATATGTCACCATGCGAATGGGATTTATAAATTTCTAGTCTCTTCCTATTTAGTATGATAACGTAGTATATTTATGTCAATGCTATTAGAGGCGAAAGTTTTTAAGTCATGAGTTCTAATAGTTCCTGAGGGACCCCATTTTACTAGGATTCCAGGGCTCCCTGGTCTGTATAGATTTAGGTTAATTTCCTATCTACCCCAATGGGACTCAAGAGGTGCATCTTCCAACAGCTCATGTAGATCTATGACAGATAACCAATTCAGAAGCTGCATTATCTAGTATGGTAAATGCGGCTTTCCTTTGTGATTTAGCTGTCATCAGTATCGGTCAACATAGCGTTGGTTATGCAAGCAAGTATAATATGGATATTTTAATCAATACATTTATATATGAGTAGATGGAGATATATATAGAGTCACAACTCCTATTCGGCCTGCTCCTCAAGGGTACACAGAGTCTATCCCATCCTCTCTCTTAAGATTCTTTGTTCCTAAAATAAGTTCCCAAAGTTTCAAATGGTGTGTGGTGAATTATTTCTCTCCCTGGTATCAATCCCCTACCCCAAGCACTATCTCAGGGGAAGCTCTAGTAGCTTTTTTACCCAGCGTGATTTTTACCCAGACAGACTCCGTCTTATCTATTCCATCACTTCTTATTTCATTACAGTTCACCCCATCATTGATGTACAAGGCTACTCCGCCACCTTTGCCTTTCTTCCTATCTTTTCTAAACAGCACATAGCCCTCAATACCCGTACTCCAGTCATGAGTACTATTCCACCAGGTTTCCGTTATCCCTATAAAATCTCCTATCCAAGTCCTGAGCAGGACTAATCTATTGTGATATTTGATACTGCTACTATATACTGCTGCCTAAACCAGTACTGGATTTACCATGATGCCAGGCCCACGCTCCAAAGGGGCCCCAGCCCGGCCTGCTTTTCTCCACCCCCCCCCCGTCCACCGCTTTCTCCTGATGGGGCAGCTGGCAGAAGCTTGGTCCTGCCACTTCCTGCTGCAGCAGGGCAGGGTCCCTCAGCAACCAAGCTCCCCCTCCCCTGCATCTTACACTGAGTGTGCTGTGTTCCTGCCCCTCCTCCTCCCAACACTTCCCCTGCTGCCAAACAGCTGTTTGCCCATGTGAGGGAGGGGAGTAGTGGAGCTGCAGCACACTCACCGCTGGGGAGGAAGTGGAGAAGAGGTGGGGGTGGGGCCTTGGGGAAGGGGGTGGAATCAGGGCATACCCCCTCCAGCCCCCTGCCATGAGCCACTCGGGGCAGGAAGCACCCCCACAACCCCAGCCCTCTGCCCTGACTCCTGCACTGCCCTCTCACACCTCAACCCCTTGCCCTGACTCCTGCACCCCCCACCCACACACACCCATGACCCCAGCCCTGACTCCTGCACCCCTCCACATCCCCACTCCTACCCTGAGCACCAAATGGGAGCTCTTGCACCCCCTCCCCCACATTCCTACCTGCACCCCTTGCACCAAATGGGAGCTGCCCAGGTAAGCGCTCCACACCCCAACCTCCTGTCCCAACCCTGAGCCCCCTCCCTCACCCTAACTCCTGGCCAGATGCTGAACTCCAATCCTCAGCCTCCTCCTGCACCCTAACTCCCTCCTAGACCCTGCACCCCCAACCCTGTGCTCAGTGCACCCCCGCCCTTAGCTCAGTGCAGAGAGAGACAAAGAGAATCGACTAGAACCAGGGAGAAAGTAGGTACCCATTCTATGTGGGCAGGAGCAGGGCAGATCCTGTTTACCCCTCCTCAGCCCTGCTGTGCTTGCAGTTTACCCCAGCCCCTCCCTTGCTCCAGGGACAACCCTAGCTCCCACCCTGCTGTGCTTTTTCCCCAGGCCCCTGCCTTGCTCCAGTCAGCAGGGTCTAATCCTCCCCCCATGCCCGATTGTGCTCATCTTGCCCCAGCCCCTGCCTCGCTCCAGCTGGGGACCAGTCCTTCCCCCCCGCACCATGCCCACTGTCAGGATGGATAAAAATCCATGACATCTCTTCAAAAAACATCAGATTTTTAAAAATTAACAGGTTTTTTGTTTTTGAGGAAAAAGCCTAACATAGTCTATAATAAGATAATTATATGTCACCATGAATAGGGATTATAATTCTAGTTCTATAGTATGAACAGTATATTCATGTCATGTTTAAGAAAAGTTTTGTAAATGATTCTAATAGTTCCTGGATTAGGGACCCATTTTATAGGATTCCAGGGGCTTCTGTATAGATTTAGGTTAATCTTCCTACCTACCCAATGGGACTCAGGCTTCAGGCTAGAAGATACCATCAGAGATGCTTAGTTTTTGAAGTGCTTAAACTGTGGAATTTGTGTCTTCCAGAGGCAACATGCTATGTTTACAGCAAAATGTTTTTAAATAATAAATAAATAAATGTTAGAGATGAGAAATAACAGACCTCAACCCTATGTCCCTCTGCAAATTTGTTACACAGATCTCATCCCCTACCCTCCTCTAAAAGTACAAGTTTCAAAAAAGTTCAATGAATAGAAGATCGTTGGATGTATAGCTCTGACAGCGGAAGACAGTCTGAAGATAAAGTAGAAGCAAGGACATATGTCTTGTTTTGTTTTAATTATTAAATTTGCTGCTTGAAAAAAAATTCCAGATTTATTTAACTTAAATACACCAAACTTATGTAAACAATTTAAATTCCTATCTGCTGACCTCTCCTCCTAATACAGCCTGAGACAAAACATCTCCAAATATTAATGATACTCCTGTGAACTTGAGATTATGCACCTTCTAATGACTTCATCAAATCGGCTTCCAATTATCGGTAAATAATAACAAACAATCAGTCATTTCATACAGCTGTAAACTCATTCTGAAAAGTTTCAAAAGAAATCACTGTTTAAAAATAATTAGGTATGTGCCTTCTAAAAATGAACTGCATCTACTCTCAGTTGTGAAAGAATAATGGATTAAAATCACTTTTATGTCAGAAAACCTATTAATCAAGTCTTACTGCAACTAGTATACAAATCAAGATCCTACCCCTGCCCGGCTGTTGCTCTTGCCTCTGGCCCCTCATTCCCCAGGGGACCACAAATTTGTTTAGGTGCCGGCCACAAAAAAATTTAACGTCCAGTTCAGTCTTAAACATGAGGACTACTGATATTGGTACTCAAACATGTCCATCACTGCCCTGAAGAGCTAGCCTATTGACGATACCATACTGGGAATGGAATGGCACAGACGGATCGGAATGGTTAGAACCTGCTAATAAACCATGAAGATGACGAACTCAGTGAACAAGTTGTATGTGGGGGTCCCACCACATTGCTTCTGGCCCTCACACTATTTAATATTTTATTAATGAAAAACATAAAATCTTCACTGATAAAGTTTGCAGCTACACAAAATTGAGGGGGTGTACAAGAATTGAAGAAAAATGTCACGATAGAGAGTGATTTGGATACGGTGAAAGCTAGATGCAAACAATATGTTTTTACTATGCTAAACTGTATATGGCTACATCTCAGGACAAAACTGTAGGCCATACTTACAGGATGAGGACGCTGTCCCAGGAAGGCAGGTAACTTCTGAAACAGATTTGGGCCTGTGGAAATCAGATCTGAAACATGAGCTCCCAATTAACACTGGCTCAAGAGTGCTAACGACGATTCTAGAATGATAAAAAGGAAATCATGGATGTAGAAATAAAGAGGGAGTTTTTTACCTCTGTATTTGGCACTGGTTGACACTTCATGATGGATGGTGATAAACTGGAGAGGATCAAAGAAGAGCCAGAGAAATGATTAAAGGATTAGAGAACTTGCCTTACATTGAGCAGACTCAAGGGCTCATGCTGTATAGGCTCAGGGTCGGTCAGAGCCTACTGCACGAGCGTGATTTTCAATGGCACTTGCCACCAGTGCCGGGGGCTCTTGCCTTTTAAACTATAATTTTAAATGAAGCTTCTTAAAAACATTTTGAAAACTTCCCCCCCCCCCCCTATTACTTTTACACAACAAATAGTTCATATCATAGATTCTTCGTTTATAGAAAAGACCTTCTAAAAATGTTATAAATCTATTACTACACGTGAAACCTTAAATTCGAGTAATGATGAAGACTCAGACCACCACTTCTAAAGGTTCGTACCCCTGATCTAGCTTAAGAAAGAGAAGCTTAAGTCTGACTTGCATTACGTGTATCAGTATCTACATTGGGTAAAAATAATTTAATAATGGCTCTTCAGTCTACGCCGAGAAAGGTTAATCACGATCCAATGGCTGGAAGTTTGAAGCTAGAAGTCAGGCTTGAACAAGCCATTCAATTTTTAACGTAGAGTAAGTAACAATTTATGAGGTTTAGTGGGTTCTCCAACACTGACAGATTTTAATCCCACTTACGTATTTTTGAAAAAGATCTGCCCTGGGGAATATTGTGGGCAGTTCCTCTGCTTGCTTCCATGAGGTCAGTACTAGTTAATTCACAATTGCATCCCTGTCTGGTTTGAAATCAACAAATCTACGAATTATGTCTCTTCATCTGACAATACTATTCAAATCTCATCTCAGTGTTTTAAAAGGGCTCCTTGCACTTCAGTCTTTTGCTCACTTCCTTTTCATTCCATCCACATCTGAGGATGAACGGCCAACTGCGTGCTCTTGTAATTGTAATATCTTTTATATTGTTCCATGTGTATACATCTACCCCTAACTTATCATCCTATTTTAAATATACAGTCTTGAAACCGAAATATTTTTCACTGCACCAAATCTGCACTGAAACCAAACTTATACTCTGAAACACTTTTATGGCTCCTTGGCTACATTGCTCTTGTAGAATAACTATGAAGTGTAAAACCATCCATTTTCTGATCATATAAGTACTTCTGAGCTCCTTTATTTTAAGTCCTGTCAGCAAGAATCATCAGAAATCATTGCCTAAAAATCTCCAAAGACTTATGACATGAGGAGAAAAGACTGCTTCAGTTTACTTCTCAAATGTTGTTGTCATGCTACGTGCTGTTCTAACAGAAATCCGTAGGTCTCATGAAGAAATCTCACCTGTCTCCCCTGTTGATAATATCCCATGCTTACAGTCAGCACACATGAGTTCGCAAGAGCAAGGAAGCGGGTCACATTTGCAACCCAGATCAGACCCCACAACAATTTGCAGTTGTTAGTCTCGCAAGCCTACTTTTCCCCAACGATCTTTAACATGCTGACTTGCTCTACAGCATTCAGCAACACGCTTCCAAAATTATGTGTTGATATTTGAGAGATGTGCTGCTGCACAATCAAGAGCCAGATTGCCAGGGAGTCTCCTTTGTCTCACCCTGTGAACTATAGATGTTTACATCTTTATCCATAGACATGAATGAAAATCTGCCTTATTGAAAGAGGACTTCAAACTTGGCTGTTACCTGGCCCAAAGGTGCTCCGGGGGATATGCTTGCTCTATATAAATACAGGGATTACGTTAGGGGAAGAGCAATTATTGTTTATACTAATAGTATCACGGAGCGAATGGTCAAACGGATATAGGAAGTTAGCTTGAAATTTAGGACGAAGTTCTAAACATCTTAGGGGAGTAAGTTCTGAACAGCTTCCGAGGGAAGTAGTGGGGCCAAAAGACCTATTGGCTATTAAGATTAAGCTGATATATATTATGGAGGCGATGTTATGATGGGATAGTTTAATTTGAGCAATGTCTGGTAGCTGCATGATATAAGTCGTCATGGTTCTTGAGCGGAGTTGGATGGGATGGAACTGGCGTTACTGCAGAGATTCTTCGTTGTGTGCTAGCTAGGTGAGTCTTGCCCACATTTGCTCAGGTTTAGCTTGAATCGCCATTATTTGGTCGGGAAGGATTTTCCTCCAGGGCGATCGCAGGCCCTGGAGGTTTTTCGCCTTCCTCTGTAGCGTGGGGCATGGGTCGCTTGCTGGTGGATTCTCTGCAGCTTGAGGTCTTCAAATCACAATTTTGAGGATTTCAATAACTCAGTCATGGTTAGGGGTTGTTATAAATGTGTATGGGTAGGGTTTTGTGGCCTGCCTTGTGCAGGAGGTCAGACTAGATGATCATATTGGTCCCTTCTGACCTATGAGAACATCTGATACGTAGGTACCACTGCCCTCTGCTGGGTGGAATATGTTAGGGCTGCTCACATGCACAAATTTGTCTTCTGGCTGAGCTCACCTACAGCTTAGAAGTGTCTTATCTTTGACTTGTTAAACTGAAGGCTATGGGTTCTGATGTTACATCTATTTAGCTGGCTGGTAATGATCTGAGTCAGTAGTGCAGAGGAAATGGCTGCCAGTGTTCAGAGCACTGGGCCGGATTGTTTATTGATGTGTCAGCATTGAAGATACTCAGGAGGGAAAGTTATGCATTGCTACTTCTGGTATTTGTCTAGAGGACACAAAGAACAACAGCCTTTGCTAGGCACAAGCCTCCCAGAACATCAGTCTACGAAGATGTATCTTTACACCTTCAGTCATTTACCTTGCAAAGCCTAAGTGTTCTATAGTGATACATTTTACAAAGTTGGAGTCACCAATTTCATGTCTGTTCTTTCAGGAGATTGGTCAGACCTGCATCAGCTCCTCAGGGCTAGTTCTGTTAATAGGCTGGTGTTGAGGAGAAGAGGAAGTGGGACATGGGGATTTCCCAGTGAATCAGAACGAAACCCTTGCTCCAAACTGATAGCGTTTGCAGTGTGCTGTTTGGTAGGTTTCAGACAGAGAAGAGCCAAACTACATGCTGCAAATCTAAAGGGGATAATGAAGACAGCACATTTGATAATCCTTCTCTTTAGTAACTGCGAACAAGAGTGGCCAACAGGGGAGTTTTGTGAGGGAGTTCTCCAGGTGGAGTGATTATGAGACCCTTGGGGTAAGTTTGTCATCTGTAGTGTGTGTGTTTGTCGTGTGCTTGCTGTTTGACTGAAATAAACTGTGTGGTCTGTTTGTTTGGGGGACCATGTGCTGAGCCTAGTGGTCTGCTAGGCAAGGTTGAGAGCTTCTTGATGAGGTTTTGATCCCCAAGACCTTTAGCACCAATAACCCATAACCAGGGGGAAGGGGGCTACTCAGGAAGACCAGAGCTTTAAAAAGCCTGCTTCTAAGTGACCAGAGGAGCTAGCAAACAGCTGCAGTTAACAGGGTAGTTTTGTTAGCAAGTGTGTGTGTAGGGGGGGCTAGATACATTTTAACATTCTTTAAAATCAGGACTGGCTCTAGGTACCAGCAAAGCAAGCACATGCTTGGGGTGGCACAATTCTGGGGGTGGCATTCCGGTCACTTTTTGCTTGGGCAGTTGTGCGGGCCGAGGGATGTGCTAACTGCCAGGGGCTTTCCCTGAACAAGCGGTGGCCCTAGTTTGAGAACCACTGATCTAGACCACCCCTGACAGGTGTTTGTCCAATGTGCTCTTAAAAATCCTCAATGATGGAGATTCTACAACCTCTCTGGGCAATTTATTCCAATGCTTAACTCTGACAGTTAGGAGGTTTTTCCTAATGTCCAACCTAAACCTCCGTTGCTACAATTGAAGCCCACTGCTTCTTGTCCTATCCTCAGAAGTTAAGAAGAACAATTTTTCTCCTTCCTTCTTGAAACCACCTTTTCTGTACTTGAAAACTGTTATGTCCCCTCACAGTCTTCTCCAGACTAAACAAACCCAATTTTTTCAATCTTCCCTCATAGGTCATATTTTCTAGACCTTTAATCATTTTTGTTGCTCTTCTCTGGACTCTCCAATTTGTCCGCATCTTTCCTGAAATGTGGCACCCAGAACTGGATACAATATTCCAATTGAGGCCTAATCAGAGTGGAGTAGAGCAGAAGAATTACTTCTCGTGTGTTGCTTACAATACTCCTGCTAACACATGCCAGAATGATGTTTGCTTTTTTGCAACAGTATTGCACTGTTGACTCATTTTTAGCTTGTGATCCACTATGACCCCCCAGATCCCTTTCTACAGGACTCCTTCCTAGGCAGTCATTTCCATTTTGTATGAGTGCAACAGATTGTTCCTTCCTAAGTGGAGTACTTTGCAATTGTGCTTATTGAATTTCACCCTATTTAATTTAGACCATTTCTCCAGATCATTTTGAATTTTAATCCCATCCGCCAAAGCATTTGCAACCCCTCCCAGCTTGGTATCATCCACAAACTATATAAGTGTACTCTCCATGCCATTTTCTAAATCATTGATGAAGATATTGAACAGAAGCGGACCAGAACCGATCCCTACGGGACCCCATTTGTTATGTCCTTCCAGCATGACTGAACCAGTGAAAAGTTCATGAAATATCATGAAAGTTTCAGGATTCCCCAACACATTAATCTGATTGTTCAAATACTCAGAAACAACAACTACAGTGATGCTGCAAGCAGCAGCAGAGTGAAGTCAGCTCCTTTGCCCAGGAATATATTCTAGAATCTGTCATTTCATTATTTGGCAAGCTCGAACTGAAATACAGAGGGCTAGCTCCATAAAGGGCACGTAGGCTCAGAGTTACAACTTTATAACTTCAGGTGCCCTGCCACCTAGTGGAATCCTCACCCCTGAGTTAAGTGGCCAGGATCTATACAATGCATGGGGACAGTTTGGTGCTTAAGAATGGGACTCTCACAAACCAGCACACTGCACCACTTAAGCTAGCCAGATGAGATAGACGGGTGAAACACCTAGTTTGAGGATCCCACCAGGGCTTAGGTCCCAAGCAGTTTGGAATTGTCAGGACTTACATGACAATGTGAATGCTCAACAGCAGAAATTTAGGCACCTAGGGGACTTTACCAGCAGAAACTTAGGTCGCTAGAGAATTTGGGTTCCTACAGGACTAGGTGGCAGATGAGTGTGGGTTTGGGGATCTCAGTGTTGGATTTAGGTGCCTAAAATGCCAATTAGACACCTAAATCTTTGTGGATCTAGCCTAAACACTTTTTCCATGGGCAGTAAGCTCATATATGCAGAGGCACAGTCACCCAAGTAATATAGATTGGTAGGTATTTTTATAACAGATACTGTCCAGATAAATGTCTTTCCAATTTGTCATGACATCAGAATGATCATTTATTGAAAGGTTAAATATGTTGATGTTTGAATCAGTCCTGCAATAGAAAAGCACCATGGCCCCAATCCAAAGAAACACTTAGACATGTGCTTATTTTTAAGTATGTGGCTGCTCTTATACTTAAAGTTAAGCCTGTGCTCACAAGCTCTCCTGAACTGGAACCTGGGTGCAGAGGTCTGAGACTGCGGCAGCAGGAAAATGTTACAAGTTGGCTTCAATGGCTGTAAGCCAGGGGTGGGTGCACCTCAGTGGCAGAAAGTCTGGCACAAATTGCCTCTGAGAGGCAAAGTTAAAGTTAAAGGTAAAGTTGCCCCAAAAGCAAGTGGCAGAAACCAGAGAGGGAGCATGGCTAGTATGCTCAGGAGATAAGCTAATCAGTGCATTGCATCCACCAGGCAGCCTCTGCTGGAGAATACTCAGAAACCAGCAAGGCAAACACTCCCTGCGCTCCCCCTCTTGCTGATTTGGTGCAAACTGCACTTGGGGAGAATGTCACCCCTAATCTTTCCAACTGCAACCTGCAAACCTGTCAGACACCACGCAGCTAGTTGAAGAGCATGCAGTGAGTGGCTTCCTGAATGGCTTGCACTTTCTCCCTCTTGATTTGTCCCAGCCCACTCTGCTTCCCTTGCCCTGGCCCCAGCCATGTTGCTCAGGTTGGGGAAAGGAGCTGGTGGGGTAGAGCGGGCTAGGGCTAGGCTGCTCGCCACTGCTGGTGTGTGTGTGTGTGGGGCGGGGAATTGCTTCCCCCAAACTCCCTCCCCTGAGCGACACAGTTGGGGCTGGGGTGAGGGAAGCAGAGCGAGCCGCTCCTGGCCCCCTGCTAATCTCCCAGGCCTCTCTGGGCCTGTGAAGCCCCCAAAAGTGGCCCCCCACAGCTCCTGCCTCCCAGATGCTGAGAGGAGGGGGCCTGGGGCCCCACACAGCCCCCCCATGGGGAGGCTGTGTAGGGCACCCAAATGGCTAGGGACAACCCTGTCTGGCGGTCCTGGGGCTGGCCGCCAATCAGCTGTTCCGGTGGCCCCAGGGCTGACAGCTGCTCCAGCCCTGCCACAGAGCAAGTCATGGAGGTCCCGGAAACTCCTGGAATCCCTGGCCTCTGTGACCTCCATAACAGAATTGTATTCTTAATGATCAGCATTCCCCAAGCATTATGCTGTGGTGATGGGGCATGAGAACATGAGTTATACTGACTAGAAACAATAGGGGAAACATTTTTCCATCTTCCATGCTGGGAAAAGTGCAAAAATCTTCCCGTTTGACTAACTTGGGCACTGATTCGGAGAGGCACTTAAGCCCATGGGTAAAGTGACCTGATATACCAAGGTACTTAAATCTCGATGCACCAAATTCAATTGATTTCAGTGGGACCACTCACATGCTTATAGCTAGGCATATACTTTGGTGCTTCCTGAATTCAGCCTTTAGGGCTAGGGTAGCTGGTCCCAGTGACAGACCTAAGCCCAGAGCAGGTGAGTCCAAGCCAGCCAATTCAAGGGGGCTGGTCTACACCTGGGCCTATGAAGGGCTGCTAGAGGAGATGGACTGAGACAGGTTGTGCCCTGGGAAGGGAAAGCCACACTGGAGTGGTGTTAGTGTCTGTGGTGGGTCCCTGGAGCAAGGGGCTCAGAGAAGCAGCCCTGCAGCTGCCAATCCAGAAAGGCAGCCATGCTGACTGAAACAGGGTGGCTGCTAGGCACAGGAGTGCCAGAGATCCTGGGGTGGGGTGGCCCTGAGGCTAAGGAAGAAGTTATGAGTGTTTTTCGATTTGTTTGCCAACCTTGGCAAGGTTTAAGAAACGAAACCTGGGCACAGCAGCACATGGTTTGAGGCTGGGAAAAAGCGTGGCCAGATACACCCTAATTCTGCTGGTCAGGGCCGTGGAACAGGGCCCTTACAAAAATGCTTCCCTGACTTACAGTGTATTACTGCAGCTTCCCTCTCACCATCCACCACAGACAAGAGCTAGAACAATAGGCTCCTTTTGTCAAACGGAGACAGCTGTAAAAGTTAACCCTGAAATCTAGAGTCCGATAAACACCCTAGTGACAAGTAAACTGGGTTTTGTTGTCTGTCTTTTTGTTGTGAACACTACCATCCCTCTGCTGCCAACCGCCTCGCAGCAGTGGGATGTTAGCTGACCTGAGGAGAAGCCAAGGGTAGCTAATGGGCCATTAGCAGGCATTATCAAATTAGGATTATAATCCATTTTGACGTAAGAAGTAAAATGTTTCAAATTGTCTGCTTACTTAATTGCATCTTCAGAATTTGGCAGGAAATCAACATGAGCAATAATGTCTTGGAATTGACTGATCACATTGCTGTCCACTTCTGTTTAGTGAGCTCTTACAGATCCCTCCCTCAATGGCCCACTCCTGGAGAAGTCCAGGCTCCGTCTGTTTGCCAATGTTTGTAAACTGCATTGAAATCCTGGGGCAAAAAGGGCCTGATCTTGAGGTGCCATGTCACCTTATTTTCTGATGATCTCACTGGGGCCATGTCTACATGGCAACAAAATACCCACAGCTGGCCCAAGCCCCTAAATCTACACTGCTATTTTATAGCCCTGCAGCCTGAGAGCCAGGAGCCCACATCAGCTGACCTGGGCCAGCCATGGATGTTTTACTGCAGTGTAGACATACCCCAGAGTGCTGAGGATGCACAGAACTTGCAGGATCAGACCCTGAGAGAAAAAGAGTGAGAAAGATGTCACCTCCTTTATGGATACCTAGGGCTTTTATGACCTCATCACCACCGTGTCCGAGCACCTACCACATATCGAAAAATAGAAACTGCAATTACAATCTCCCTCTTCTTTCCCGGGTTGTCGGAGAAACATGCCAATTCATTTATAGTGTTTCGTTTTTATGGGGTTGCATGAGAATGGATATGGAGAACAGATGCTTAATCTCTGATGGCAGATTAAGTAAAACATACAAAAAACATAGATGCTGTAGTAGGAAGAGAGCCTGAGACATAAGCCCTTGTATCAGAGGTCTTGCTGGGCTAAAGTAGTGGTCATAACTTTGCTGTTATAAAGCAAAATCAGGCTGGCCCTGCTCACAGAATCTGGCAAGAACAGAGCTGATATTGCAAAAACACATTCCTAAGAGGTCCTAAGCACAGAGCACTCACGCAAACACGTTCAAGAAGGGTGGTACCAGAACACCTTGATACCAACACATCTCTAAAGAGAAAAGGAACATGCTGATCCAACCTAAAAATAAGGTCAGGATGACAGTGTGATGGATAGAGATGTACAAGGTGATGGGTGGTAACCGGCTACTTCAGAGGGTGTCAACTATGTCAGAGGGGCAGTACGTAACTTGTTTGTATTGATGTATAAAATGGAGTCTGAGTGAGTGTCTATCTGGCTGAGGGGAGAATGGAAAGTCCCACCATTCACTGAGCCAGTCCATTGTTATGGGCATACATGTATTAGTGGTCTGGTAAAGTCTGCGGGATACTAGTACTGTGCTTTGTCAACAATAAACCTGTCTGGGTGCCTTCATCCCTTAACAGATCTTGTGGTCATTGGGCGGTTCACTCAAGGTTTGCTGTGCCAGCTGTCTGTGCAGGGCTGGGACAGCACACAGGGAGAACACACACATGCAGCCAAACTTCTAACCACACTGGTAACCCACAACCGCTGATCTAGTAAGTGAGCTGTCCCCTGTAGGAATCAATCTAATATGACAGAAAACCACCAGCTAAGGAACTCCATTATCCCCTCCCTGCAAATCCCCACATAGTTTGATGAAATTTGGGACCCGCTGGATTGCCAGCATGGGGATCCTATATGCGTTTAAAAATATAGTGGGGAAGAAACATGGAATGAAATCTTTAAGGCTAGGGCAAAGACTTTAGCCTTGAAATGTAGAATATTGCGAACTATAACCATAGCTGTTAAATTAAGGCAATACAGCATAAAGTTGTCAGGGCAAGTAACAGAAACAAAGAAAGCGTTAGAAGCAGGAGAAGCTACAGAGCCCTGGAATGCTCCATTCTCCTAGCAGGGCAGCAAGCAGTCCAGAGACAGCAAGCACAAAAACAGAATAAAACATTGGAAACAGCTGTAAAAAAAAAAAAGCTACAAAAAATGTGCCGTCCCCTGTTATAAATAGTAGTGGTCAATAATAGGTTTCAGTAGCTACCCTGTGCCTGAAAAATGAGGACAGAAATGAAAAGGCAGCCCTAGCAAAATTAAGAGATGAAATGGGATCCACTGCAGTGCAACCCCCACCTTACTAGAAAAGCCAGGTTCCAGTTAAACTTAAAGTAATACCTAGACAGGTCAGTAGCATAGCTAGTGGGGTGCAGGGGAAACAGCTGCTTCCCCTCAGCACATTTTCAAAAAAGCCGTGCCTTAGACGGGGTTACCATGGTGCCGGGGCAGGGCACATGCTCTGCTCTGAAGCTGGACCGGCCCAGCTCCCCCTAGCTTGCTGCATACCCCACCCCTGCCAATCAGCTGACTGGTGCCTGTCAAAACAGCAGAAGTACTTACACAGAAGGCAGAAGTAGCGAACAGTACTTTCACTGAATTGATCATTCAGATGAAGGCAAAAATGGAGCAGTTCACAGAGTACATTAGGGGAGCGGAGCTGTGACTCAGTCACAAGGGTGAAATATTCTAAAATGTTTTTACATAACAGAATATAGAGGAAAACTTCTCAGTTTGCTAATTTCGCTGCTGCCGCTTGTACCTTAAGATACCTTGAGAGAGTTAATCTTTCTTGGCTCAGATCTCCCTACCTTCCTAATTGCTCTTCACACACCCCTTTGTCCTCCCCCCACCCCCACCACTCACTTCTGCTCTTTTTTTTTTAGAGTTATAGTTTTTACAGAAAACGCCAAAAGATAAAAATTGAAAAACAGAACAAAACAAGGAGAAGATAAAAACTTTACTTTACATAAGCCCACTATATTAATTATTTTAACCCTTCAGAAATGCAACAGCTGAAATTACGCCTAACTTTCTTGAAGATATGGTTGCCAAGCAACAGAAATGCAGACTCTGCTTCTAATCCTAACCACTGAGTAATATTTGAAACATGGGCTTCTCTTATTTCCATATAGCAGAGTTTTAAAATAAGGTTTAATATAAAATAATGGAAAATGCCATAAGTTACTACATTGATACAACAAATTTGGAAAATGTTCATATGGATTTTTATGAAAAAGTTTTAAATAAAAGGTAATAACTTGCTTTTTAAAAGATTTAACTCTTTATTTTAGTTATCGCCTTGTTTTATATAGTTATAAATAGAATTCTAGCACCATTTGTTCTTAATTGTAAGTTTGTCCTGTATGCTGCCTGTGTTGTATGACGTGGTTATTTTAATTTTGTTAAAACAAAAGCAAATTTCTGTTTTACTTCTCATATACATAGCAGGGTGGGACACACTGTAATAATGTCTATCCCAGTATTTCAGAACACTCAGCCTACCACCAGTAATAACACAGGTTGTAACTGTAATTGCCCTGTTAGGAACATGTTGCTATCTGCAGTACCACAAGGGCCAAATTACAGTACTCAGACTGGAAAAGGATTGTTAAGCATGGACATAAAGTGCTATCATATGTACACATATATACCTATATGTAGCATACAAATATATACACCATATCCATACATATTAATTATCTAGGAGTGCCCCAAAGAATCACAGAATATCAGGGTTGGAAGGGACCTCAGGAGGTCATCTAGTCCAACCCCCTGATCAGAGCAGGACCAGTCACCAACTAAATCATCCCAGCCAGGGCTTTGTCAAGCATGACCTTAAAAACCTCCAAGGAAGGAGATTCCACCACCTCCCTAGGTAACCCATTCCAGTGCTTCACCACCCTCCTAGTGAAAAAGTTTTTCCTAATATCCAACCTAAACCTCCCCCACTGTAACATAAGACCATTACTCTTTGTTCTGTCATCTGCCACCACTGAGAACACCATCCTTTCTCCCCAGGGAACCCCCACCCACTATACCTCAGTATATGGCTACTGCCAGTCATCATCTAGCCCCCTGCACCCCAGGGCAGACTGCAGTATCAGCCAACCCATCACTGGCAAGGTTGGGTTTGGACCTGCTGCCTTGGCCTACCCCATGGCTGCCCTCTGCAACCCCCAGTACATTTTAGCTCAATGCTAGGCCACAGCCTGGGTCTTTCCAGGCTGGAGCTCCCCAGCTCCTCTGCCTTTCCCCCAGCCCTGCTTCACTCAGGTACCTTGTGTCTAGCTCCCTGCAGCCAGGCCCTTCTTTCTCTACAAACAGAGAGAGACTCCTGAGTGTCTGGCTCCCAACCTCTTTATACAGGCCAGCTGTGGCCTGATTGGGGTGTGGCCCAGCTGCAGCCACTTCCCAATCAGCCCAGCTTAGTGGCTTCCAGCCACAACCCTCCTCCTGGGCTGTTTTAAGCCCTTTCAAGCTGGAGTAGGTGGTCACCCCGCTATACCATCTGATAGTGCATTCATTCAATCCATACTTCTTTAACTTGCTGGCAAGAATACTATGGGAGATAGTATCAAAAGCATTGCTAAGGTCAAGGTATCTCATGTGCACCGCTTTCCCCATATCCACAGAGCGAGTTATCTCATCATAGAAGGCAATCAGGTTGGTCAGGCATGACTTGCCCTTGGTGAATCCATGTTAACTGTCCTGATCACCTTCCTCTTCTCCAAGTGCTTCAAAATGGATTCCTTGAGGACCTGCTCCATGATTTTTCTGGGGACAGAGGTGAGGCTGATCGATCTGTAGTTCCCTGGATTCTCCTTCTTCCCTTTTTTAAAGTTGGGCACTATATTTGCCTTTTTCCAATTGCCCGGGACCTCCCTCGATTGCCACAAGTTTTCAAAGATAATGCCCAAGGCTCTTCAATCACATCAGCCAACTCTCTCAGCACCCTCCAATTCATTTCATCCAGTCCCATGGACCTGAGCATGTCCAGCTTTTCTAAATAGTCCTTAACCTGTTCTTTCACCACTGAGGGCTGCACACCTCCTCCCCATTCTGTGCTGCCCAGTACAGCAGTCTGGGAGTTGACCTTGTCTGTGAAGATTGAAGCAAAAAAAGCATTGAGTACTTCAGCTTTTTCCACATCTTCTGTCTAGCTTGCCTTCACCAGTCAGTAAGGGCCCCACACTTTCCCTGACCTTCTTCTTGTTGCTAACATACCTGTAGAAATCCTTCTTATTACCCTTCACATCCCTTGCTAGCTGCAACTCCAATTGTGCTTTGGCCTTCCTGATTACACCCGTGCATGCTCAAGCAATATTTTTATACGTGTTCCTAGTCATCTGTCCAAGTTTCCACTTCTTGTAAGCTTCCTTTTTCTGTTTAAGCTCACCGAAGATTTCTCTGTTATGCCAAGCTGGTTGTCTGCCATATCTGCTACTCTTTCCGCATATCAGGATGGGTTGTTACTGCTCCCTCAATAAGGCTTTAAAATACAGCCAATGCTCCTGGACTCCTTTCCCCCTCATCTTAGCCTCCCAAGGGATCCTGCCCATCACTTCCTTGAGGCAGTCAAAGTCTGCTTTTCTGAAACCTAGGGTCCATATTCTGCTTCTCGCCTTTCTTCCTTTTGTCAGGATCCTGAACTTGACCATCTCATGGTCACTGCTACCCAGATTGCCACCCACTTTAACTTCCCCTACCAATTCTTCCCTGTGTGCGAGCAGCAGGTCAAGAGGAGCATGGGCCCTAGTTGGTTCCTCCAGCACTTGCACCAAGAAGATGTCCCCAACACTCTCCAAAAACTTCCTGGATTCTCTCTGCACTGCTGTATTGTTCTCTCAGCAGATGTCAGGGTGATTGAAGTCCCCCATGAAAACCAGGGCCTGTGATCTGGAAACTTCTGTTAGTTGTCCAGAGAAAGCCTTGTCTACCTCATCCTCCTGGTCTGGTGGCCTATAGAAGACACCCACCATGACACCACCCTTGTTGCTCTTGCATCTAAACTTAACTCAAAGACTCTCAACAGGCTTTTCTCCAATTTCGTACTGGAGCTTTGAGCAATCATACTGCTCTCTTAGAAACAGTGCAACTCCTCCACCTTTCCTCCTCTGCCTGTTCTTCCTGAACAGTTTATACCCATCCATGACTGTGCTCTAGTCATGTGAGCTACCCACCAAGTATCTGTTATTCCAATCACATCATAGTTCTTTGACTGTGCCAGGACTTCCAATTCTTCCTGCTTATTTCCCAGGCTTCTTGCATTCATATATAGGCACCTAAAATAACTAGTCGATTCCCCTACTTTATCAGAATGATTCAGGAAGTCTCCCCTGTTGCACCCCATTCCTTGTGTTTCCTCTCCGTATCCCACTTCCCCACTTATCTCAGAGCATAGGTCGCCATCCCCCGGCAAACCTAGTTTAAAGCCTTCCTCATTAGGTTTGCAATCCTGCCTGAAAAGATGACTCTTCTGTCTCCATTAGGTGAATCTCATCTCTTCCTAGCAATCCTTCCTGCAACATCTCATGGTTGAAGGATCAAAAGCCCTCTCTCCAACACCACCTGCATAACCACACATTTACTTCCACAATTCGATGGTCCCTACCTGGGCCTTTTCCTTCAACAGGGAGGATGGATGAGAACATGACTTGCGCCTCAAAATCCTTTATTCATCTTCCCAGAGCCACATAGTCTGCAGTGATCCACTCAAGGTCATTCCTGGCAGTATCACTGGTGCCCACATGGAGAAGTAGGAAGGGGTAGCGGTCTAGGGCTTGATCAGTCTTGGCAGACACTCTGTCACATCCTGCATTCTAGCTCCAGGCAAGCAGCACACTTCTCAAGTTTCCCAGTCTGGACGGCAGACGGATGACTTCATCCCCATAGGAGGGAGTCCCTGATCATCACCAACCATCTCCTCCTTTTGGGAGTGGTGGTCGTGGAACCCCCATCCCTAGGACAATGCATCCGATGTCATCCAGTCAATGGGGTCTCCTTCTGATCCCTTCCCTCAGATGACTCTTCCAAACTATTGTCCACCATAGTACCTGTGCAGAGAGCTTGAAAATGATTTCTTACCTCTAGCTGTATTGGGGATACATGCGTTCTCCTCTTTCTTCTTCTGGAGGTCACATCCTGACAGTTTTCTTCCCTGTTCTGCACTGCCCTCTGATTCTTCAGCATGCTGTGCCTACAGTACCCAAAACACACATAGAATCATAGAATATTAGGGTTGGAAGAGACCTCAGGAGATCATCTAGTCCAACCCCCTGGTCAAAGCAGGACCAACACCCACTAAATCATCCCAGCCAGGGCTTTGTCAAGCTGGGCCTTAAAAATCTCTAAGGATGGAGATTCCACCACCTCCCGAGGTAACCCATTCCAGTGCTTCACCATCCTCTTAGTGGAACAGTATTTCTTAATATCCAACCTAAACCTCCCCCACTGCAACTTGAGACCATTGATCCTTGTTCTGTCATCTGCCACCACTGAGAACAGACTAGCTCCATCCTTTTTGGAATCTCCCTTCAGGTAATTGAAAACTTCTATCAAATCTCCCCTCACTCTTCTCCTCTGTAGACTAAATAACCCCAGTTGCCTCAGCCTCTCCTCGTAAGTCGTGTGCCCCAGCCCCCTAATCATTTTTGTTGCCCTCCACTGGAGTCTCCAATTTGTACACATCCCTTCTGTAGTGGGGGGGACCAAAACTGGATGCAATACTCCAGGTGTGGCCTTACCAGTGCCGAGTAGAAAGGAATAATCACTTCCCTCGATCTGCTGGCAATGCTCCTACTAATACAGCCCAATATGCCATTGGCCTTCTTGGTATCAAGGGCACACTGCTGACTCATATCCAGCTTCTCATCCACTGTAATTGCCAGGTCCTTTTCTGCAGAACTGCTGCTTAGCCAGTCAGTCCTCAGCTTGTAGAGGTGCATGGGATTATTCTTTCCTAAGTGAAGGACTCTGCATTTGTCCTGATTGAACCTCATCTGATTTCTTTTGGCTCAATCCTCTAATTTGTCTAGGTCACTTTGGACCCTATCCCTACCCTCCAGCATATCTACCTTTCTCCCCAGTTTAGTGTCATTTGTGAACTTGCTGAGGGTGCAATGCATCCCACCAGCCAGATCATTAATAAAGATGTTGAACAAAACTGGCCCCAGGCCCAATCCCTGGAACACTTCGCTTGATATCAGCTGCCAACTAGACATCGAGCCATTGATCATTCCTAAGAGGTGCTAGGCACAGAGCACTCAAGCAAATACATTCAAGAAGGGTGGCACCAACACATTCCCTAAAGAGAACAGGACCACGCTGACCCATCCTAAAGATAAGGTCAGGATGACAGTGTGATGGATAGAGATGTACAAGGTGATGGGCAGTATCTGGCTACGTCAGAGAGTGTCAACTAACTACGTCAGAGGGGCAGTACATAACTTATTTATATCGGGGTATAAAGTTATCTCTCAGAAGGAGTGTCTTCCTCTAGCCTAGAGAAGAACGGAAAGTCCCGCCATTCACTGAGCTGGTCCACTGTTACGGGCATACACGTATTAGTAGTTCGGTAGAGTCTGTGGGACACTAGTACCGTGCTTCATCAACAATAAGCCTGGCTGGGTGCCTGCCTCCCTTAACAGATCCTGTGGTCATTGGGCAGTTCGCTCAAGATTTGCTGTGCCAGCTGTCTGCACAGAGCTGGGACAATACGCAGGGAGAACACACAGGCAAGGAAACATCTTACCACAGATGCTGCCCCTGAATCAATCAGAGGGGTTGCTGTAGAGCCATAAATCACGCTGCCACTAGAGGGGACTGGTGTGCACTACTTCCAGCCATACTCCTCTTTTAGGAGAGTTGTCTTGGCGGCTTTGTTGGAGGGACAATTAAGCAAATCTCTCTTCTCGCTCTCTCAGTGTAAATGAGAGGTCCTATAACTGAAGGAAGCAGTGTTTATTTCTCAACTTTTGAAGTGCGACAGCTCAGCTACTTGAAATAAAAATTCAGACGTTTGTTAGGATTTGAAGGCAAGTTTTTTGTAACATTGTCCTCATTAATCCTGTCAGCCATGCATTTTCATTCTGCTCTTCAACACTTGCTAAAGACACACTACTTTTTTTGGCTCAGTCAAACTGGCTGTGAAATTTCCCTGCCACTGCCAATAAGCACAAGATAAACACTGGAAGGTCATTCCAATACCCTCATTATTCCCTCTGACCAAGGTGAGCGCTTCTAAAGCAAACCACTCTCCAGCACCTAAGTTATGTCTACACTTAAAACAATACAACTGGAGAGTTGCTCCACTGCAGCTGCACTGCTGTAGCTCTTCAGTGTAGAAACTACCAGTGCAGATGGGAGGGATTCTCCCATTGGTGTAGGTCAGCGGTTCTCAAACTGGGGGTCGGGACCCCAAAGAGGCCAGGGCTGGCTTAGACTTGCTGGGGCCCAGGGCTGAAGCCCGAGCCCCACTGCCTGGGGCCAAAGCCTGAGGGCTTCAGTCCTGGGCGGTGGGGCTTAGGTTACAGGCCCTCTGCCTGGGATTGAATCCCTTAGGCTTCAGCTTTGGCTCTCCCACTCAGAGCAGTGGGACTTGGGCTTCGGTCCCCCCTGTCCTGGGGTCATGTAGTAATTTTTGTTGTCAGAAGGGGGTCGCGGTGCAATGAAGTTTGAGAAGTCCTGGTGTTGATAATCCACCTCCCCGAGAGGTGGTAGCTAGGTAAACTTCCCACTGTCTACACTAGGGGTTAAGTCAGCTTAACTACATCACTGAGGGCAGTGGATTTTTCACACCATGAGCAATATAGTTAAACTGACTTAATTTTCTAGTGCAAGCGAGGCCTTAATGTGGCTTAGATTCAGGCACTGACCAGCAGCAGAACTCCTAGACAAGCAGAGTGAAATTCAAGAGTTTCCTGAGCAACTTTCAGACACTTCCTTATTTCCAATAGTAGGAACAACAAAGCGACACTGAGGGTCACGTTAGACTGTATGAACAGGAATCCTTGCTTGGTGTTGCAGTGTGACAGAGGAAATAGGCCTTTTTGTGAGGGAGCAGTGTCGTACTGTATAATTCCAGTTCCTTTTGTGATCCCTCGGGAGGCAGAATTAAGGCTGGCCCTATATGTCCTCCGTGGAGCAGCACCTTAACTATGCATTTGCTGGGTTTGTAAGTTGGGTTGGTTTGTTTCTTTTTTCTTCTCACATGAACATTTCTTCCAGGGAGATGTGAAGAGCTTGTAACTGATCATCTCCTGGATTCCTAATGTTTGAGTTTGGGGTTTTGAAGTCCCATGCTAGTCCTGGCAGGGCACTGTTGTAAGGCACCAAGCATAGATTCAGCATAATGAAGGCTTTTGTAAATGAATTTCCTTTTGTAAAAACATGTGACTGAACCAGGCTACATGAGCCTCTGACATCTCTGTCAATGGAATGGTTTAACCTCTGGGACACCCAGACTTTGCAGACAATACTGGAGGTTTCTTTAAATCTCAGAAAGTTTAATTCTGGGGTCATCCCTGACAGTGCTCCAGAAGCAGCCCCCACTGGAGGGAATGGCATACACAACAGCTCCTTAAGAGTCACCATTTCATCAAAGGAAAGAGACTAATCACACTGACAGGCTAAAATACCCATGACACTGAAACAAAACTAGCCTCACTCTTGTACCAGGCCAGGTTCTCTATACAAACCTTGTAACACCTGACCCAGCCTTGTGCCCTGGCTCCCCAGCCCAATTTTCCATATTCCCTTGGTCTTTCTGATCCTTGCACTCCCTTCATCCCCTGCCCAACAGAGATCCAGCCCCCTCCCCTTACACCCCAGGGACAGTGCCAACTTTACTGCCATGCCCAGAACCCCTCCTGCAGCTCTAGGTCTCCTGCACTTCTCCTCCACATCCAAGAAAGCTGCAGCCCACTCATTGCTCCCTGGACAGCTCTGGCCTTTTTCGTGTCCCAAACCTTTCTGGGTTTATTAACACATCTCCTTGTGAGATGCAGGCATTTGGATATCCCCATTTACTGACAGGAACTGAGGCACAGAGACAGAAACCACCTCACAACTTGCACCTCCAAGAACTGTGCTTGATACAATTTGCTCTGTGTCACTCAGTGTGTGGCAGACCAGCCCTAGAACCCACTTCTTGTGGTCCTAGTGTGTGTCCCTTAACCACAGGTCCATCTTCTTATTCACTACACACCCATTTCAACATGTTCAAGTATTGCTAGCCAAAACTGTCTGTGCTTAACATAGAGCAGCACGGAGGTGGTCAGGTAGAACACAGCTAAGCACATACATTCGGCTTACCCTTTCAGACAGGCAGGGTGGATAAGGATTGGTGCTGCTGTGTGAGGGTGTGACGTTCCCCTCTGGTGTGATCTGGACCGGTGATCTGCTAGGTCTGAGAGCCAGCCTTACCCTGCTCTACTGTGAGAAACTCCACTCCTGGCCTGTTCATGCATAGCCACTGGCATGTAAGTGCTCCTTGGATTGTTCAACCGAATGACACTAGCCAATATCTCCAGTCCCAGACACAACCCTAGGAACCTCTGTCTTGCAGTGTCAAGTCATGCCAGCTGGACGCTGCAAGTTTATATGAGTTCATCAATTTAACAAAGAAATTGATATGTACCAGGCTTTTTATCCTAAGGACATACTTTAAATCAAATGCACTGCTTCACGCTGCATAGGCATTTAATGACCAAGGATGGTGGGAAATCAGAATTCTTGGGTTCTGTTCCTGGATCTGGATCACATTTCTAGTGATTTCAGCAGTGGCTACAAAACACATATAGTGAACAACTTTGTGGCAAAAGACTGTGTGTTAGCATTCAAGTGACTTGGGTCTATACAATTGGAGAGTTGAGTTCTAATCCCAGTTCTACCCGACGTGACCTTGTGCAATCTCAGTTATCATAAATGTAGAACTGGAGAAATGATAGTTGTCTGCTCCTAACATAATGAACCTTTGGCATAATAAGTGTTGTAAAACATGCAGCTATATTAATAGCGGTCAGCAGGAGAAGAGACTTGGGCCATGTGTACACTGCAAAATTAGGTAGACCTAAATTATGCTGGCACGAAGCTGCTGCAGTTATTACATTGCTTCTGTGTGTCCACATTATGCAACTTGTGTCAGCGGTGTGCATTCTCACTAGGAGTGCTTGTATCGATGCAGAGAGCAGTGAACTGTGGGTAGCTGTCCCATTGTGCAACTTGCCACCATGTAGCACAGGGTGTTTTCGGAAGTGTAGACTCACCCCTGCGGCACCTCCTGCTGGCGACTTCTAGGAATTAGCACTTTCCAGCTCTGTAGCGCCCTCTGCAGGTCGGTGATCCACCTGTCCTCTGGCCCCTGTGTCCCTCTCTGGACTCCGGTGCCCTGTTAGCTGGGGTGCTGCCCCCTGGCAGTAACTCCTTTCTCTCAGGGTCTCCCCTCCCCAGGAAACCCCCACCCACTAGCCCCACCTCGCCTCAGTATCAGGCTACTGCCAGTCATCATCTAGCCCCCATGCCCTGGGGCAGACTGCAGTATCAGCCTACTCATCACTGGCAAGGTTGGGTTTGGACCTGCTGCCTTGGGCTACCCCTGGCCTGTCCTCTGCAACCCCCGGTACCTGTTGGCCTTGTGCTAGGCTGCGGCCTGGGGCTTTCCAGGATGGAGCTTCCCAGCTCTCTGCCTTTCCACAGCCCTGCTCCACTCAGGTGCCCTGTCTCTAGCTCCCCACAGCCAGGTGCTTCTCCCTCTAGACTACAGGCGGAGGAAAACTGATCCTTCTGGCTTCTTTCGCCTTCTTATACAGCTCTGTTGCTCAGGTTGGGGTGTGGCCCCAGCTGCAGCCACTTTCCCCAATCAGCCAGGGTTTTACCTTGCCCAGCCCGAGCCCTCTACAGGGTTTTTCCAACCCCTTCCAGGCTGGAGTGGGTGGTTACCTCGCTACAGGAAGGTTTTGCAATGCTTCGTGGGGCTGAAACAAATTTCACAGGGTGTCTGGTAGCATGGGTTCAACTTCCTACAATGCATTGTTCTCTGTCTCATAATTTCATCTGCATCCCATGATATTTTGTGTCCTTTTAAAAATCACCTGCACAAACCTGAATGTCCCTCCTCACTGACTGCCGTCTGAGACAGAAGCATGGATCTTGCACAGCTCTGCACTATTGTGATGAGTGTTGCGTGCACGGGCCACCCGATCCTCCAGTATTTGCAGAGCCACAGGAGGAGCCACAGGGAACGTGATGATTCTCTGAAGGCTAGCTTGCTGTGGGACATAAAAAGGAACAAATCAGAGTGGTTGGTGGCATTCACAGAGCAGCTTCAGACAGTAGAGTGCCAGTTGTGAGCCCAAGAAACAAGCACTGACCGGTGGGATCGCATCATCATACAGGTTTGTGATGATGAACAGTGGCTGCAGAACTTTCAGATGAACAAGGCCACATTCCTGGATCTGTGCACCAGACTCCCCCCAGCCCTCCAGCGCAGGGACACCAGACTGAGAGCTGCACTGACAGTGAAGAAACAAGTGTTGATCACACTGTGGAAACTTGCAACACCAGATTATTACTGATCTGTTGGGAGTCAATTAGAGTTGGGAAATCCACCACAGGGGCTGTTGTTATGCAAGTGTGCAGGGCTATTAATCGCCTGCTGCTATGAAGGACTGAGACTCTGGGCAGTGTGCAGGACATAATGGATGGTTTGCAGCAATGAGGTTCCCGAACTGTGGTGGGGCAATAGATGCCATGCACATCCCAATTTTCACACTAGACCATCTTGCCACTGAGTATATCAACAGAAAGGGCTACTTTTCTATGGTAATGCAAGTGCTGGTGGATTTCCAGGGATGCTTTACTGACATCAGTGTAGGCCAGTCAGGGAAGGTGCATGACACACGCATCTTTAAGAACATAGGACTGTTTAGAAAGCTGCAGGCAGGGACTTTCTTTCCCGATATTGAAATTCCAGTAGTTATCGTGGGAGACTCAGCCTACCCCTTGCTCTCATGGCTTATGAAGCCGCACACCAGCCATCTCAACAGCACCAAAATGCACTTCAGCTACAGGCTGAGCAGGTGCAGAATGACACTTGAATGTGCCTTTGGTCATTTGACTGGTCGTGACGCTTTCTACTCATGAGACTGGACCTCAGTGGGGAAAAAAATTCCAATGGTTATAGCTACCTGCTGTGTCCTCCATAATATCTGTGAAGCAAAGGGGGGAAACTTCCATGGTGGAGGTGGAACAGCAGTCTGCTAATTTTGAGCAGTCAGATCAGCAGCTATAAGAAGAGCTCAGTGGAGAGCTATACAACTCAGCGAGGCTTTGAAAGACCATTGTAATTGTAAGTCAGAGTAGAAGGTATTGCTGTACTGTATTCAACCTGTCCTTGCTCTTTTGAAGCCCTGTATGAACCCTTTGGTGAGTGCTGTGTGTGTGGTAATATAACATTACCAATGCACGTATTAAAATTGTCTGTGAATGATGCCAGCACCACCCAGCATATGTTGTGAACTAATAAAGAAGAATTATATTTCTAAAACCAGACTTTTATTGCATAACAATGCAAATAGAAAAACATTTATAACTTAATAAATTAGAGGGGGAAAAAACTTACGAAGGGGAAAGAACAATCATTTCCATTTCAGATACATATACACTGATCTGTGAAAGACATGTGAAGCTGAGACTGTCTTTAATGTCCCAGAAGTGGAGGTGTAGGGGTAGTTCAGCAACACCTGATGCCATGGGGAATGTTGCAGGGGTGTTGGGAGGTCCTGATATGCAGGTC
Source organism: Chelonoidis abingdonii (assembly GCF_003597395.2). Classification (NCBI taxonomy): domain Eukaryota; kingdom Metazoa; phylum Chordata; order Testudines; family Testudinidae; genus Chelonoidis; species Chelonoidis abingdonii. Next base: position 2,124,233 of record NC_133786.1, on the reverse strand, counting down.
TCTATGGGCTGAAGAGAGAGGTTAGCATGGGATTGTTGAACCTGCAGGTCCACCAGAGTCTGCAGCATGTCTGTCTCCTGCCTGAGATGTGCAAGCATATCCTGCTGCACATCCTTCTCCTTTTCCTATGCCTTTCTCCTCTCTGCTCTGTCTCTGTCCATGTTGTCTGCAAGGGTGATCCTCCAAGTCCTCTGCTCATTACCTGAAGCAGTGGAAGCTTGCAGGATCTGTTGGGACATATCATCCTGAGTCCTCTTTCTCCTTCCTTTTCTGGCTCAGCCATTCCACTGGTGTGGATGGAGACTCCCTCAAGGCCACATTTACGGCTGCTGAAGATACAATACACAGAGTTCAGTGTATTCAAGATAAATCTAAACTTAGGATACTGAACTCACTCCCCTTGATCCACACAAGTTGTAAGCACTACAGTCTCATTTCATCTTGGGATCTATACTGCACAGGAGCACTCACAGCACCAGCCATGGTGAATAGAGCCCTGGGGCAGGGAGCGAATGGGGGAAATGGTGGGGGTAGATCAGGGGCATGAGTATGTATAGGGCAACTGAATTGAATATTGGCACCGTTATCCACAGGCGGTGGTGATTTTAGCTGATACCTTCACAAGTGAGATAATGGCGGCTGAAAGGGAACACCTCCTGCAGGCGACTGGCTGCCATCTGGGACTGTATGTGACTAGCTTGCGTGCTGCAATGGTTCCCACTGAAGTAATTGCAGAGCGGCATGGAAAATTGTCCCCCCGGCCTCACCCCTTCTGCCTGAGGCCCTCCCTGCAACAGTAGCCCCCTCCCATGGAGAAGCCCTGAGCCCCCTCCTCAGCTGGAGCCCTGAACTCCCCTCCATCCCCATGGTCAGAGGACCCCCAGGCCAGCTGGATCCTTGAGCCTCCCCACCTCCTGCAGCCAGAGGAGCCCCGGGTCAGCCAGAGGGCCCCCAGCCATGCCATGCCTCTGCTTCTGTGACCCCAAGCCGCCCCACAGGAAAAGCTCATTTCTTCTCAAAGAACCTGAGCTTTTGACATGCCCTGGAGTCCAGGGAGATTACTGATGAACCCAAGAAGCTAAGTATATCGTACCACCTCCTTAGCCACCCCAGAACCTGCATAATAACAAGAAAAACTTCCTGTGCAAACTCCACAAACAGCATCCGGCATCCGCAGCTATGCTAGGGGATGCTTAGCCTGCCCTGGCTGATTATACCCACCACCTATGCTGCTAGCATAAGTAAAAAAGAGTAAATCAACAGAGGTGCCCTGCTACTTTGGGGTTTCCATCCCTGTAATTTCAAAGCAAACAGCATATATACTAGTGGTTCTTTCCCCTGTATAATGCTGGACTGCAGGGACTGGCTGAACTGAGATGGAGTCCAAAACATGTCCTGGCTCACCACACATCTGGATCCCCTGGATGCCTATCCCCCATACTCCTCCTCCAGGGGTGCCATTTAGGGAGGGCTGTAGGGGCACCTGCCCCCTGAGTTTCATACCACAAGGACTGGCTCTGCAGATGGGCAATGTGAGCAACTGTCCAGGGCACTGTGGTCAGGGGGTGCTATGCGCAGCATGGAGGAGCATGCTGCCAGAGGGCAAGGGAGCGCCCAGAGCAGTGAGTGACAGCAGGGAGCATGGCGCTCGCTCTGCTCTGCAGAGGCATCCAAAGGGCTGTGTGGGAGGCCAGGAATGGCCAGAGGGCTGCAGGATGGTTGTGAGTTCCAGCAAGATACAGCTCCTATGTGACAGCATGGAGCCCACCTTCAGCCGCAGGCCAAGTGCCAGGCATCATGAGCCACAACAGCAGCAAATGCAGCTGTGGCAGAAGCTGATGGAGCTGCCGGTGCTTCTGAAGAGCAGGCTCACGCTGTGGAGGAAGAATTCCACCCGCTGACCCTGTCCTGCCCTTATAGCAGATGCCCCTCACCTATCCCTGCCATGCTGACACCTAAGGGAGACTAGTGGCCTCAGTCCCACTTCCTGGGGTAGCTGCCTAAGGAGGGGAGTTCCGAATAACTACCCCTTTCATAGAATCATAGGATAGAATCAGAGAATATTAGGGTTGGAAGAGACCTCAAGAGGTCACCTAGTCCAACCCCCTGCTCAAAGCAGGACCAGCACCAACTAAATCATCCCAACTAAAGCTTTGTCAAGCTGGGCCTTAAAAACTTCTAAGTAAGGAGATTCCACCACCTCCCTAGGTAATCCAGTCCAGCGTTTCACCACCCTCCTAGTGAAATAGTGTTTCCTAATAGCCAACCTAGACCTCCCCCACTGCAACCTGAGACAACTGCTTCTTCTTCTGTCATCTGCCACCACTGAGAACAGCCTAGCTCCATCCTCTTTGGAACCCCCCTTCAGGTAGTTGAAGGCTGCTATCAAATCCCGCCTCATTCTTCTCTTCAGCAGACTAAATAACCCCAGTTCCCTCAGCCTCTTCTCGAAAGTCACGTGCTCCAGCCACCTAATCATTTTCATTGCCCTCCGTTGGACTCTCTCCAATTTGTCCACATCCTTTCTGTAGTGGGGGGACCAAAACTGGACACAATACTCCACGTGTGGCCTCACCAGTGCCAAATAGAGCGGAATAATCACTTCCCTCAATCTGCTGGCAATGCTCCTATTAATACAGCTTAATATGCTGTTAGCCTTCCTGGCAACAAGGGCACACTGCTGACTCATATCCAGCTTCTCATCCACTGTAATCCCCAGGTCCTTTTCTGCAGAACTGCTGCTTAGCCAGTTGGTCCCCAGCCTGTAGCGATGCATGAGTTTCTTCCGTCCTAAGTGCAGGACTCTGCACTTGTCCTTGTTGAACCTCATCAGATTTCTTTTGGCCAAATCCTCCAATTTGTCTAGGTCACTCTGGACCCTATCCCTACCCTCCAGCATATCTACTTTTCCCCCAAGTTTAGTGTCATCTGCGAATTTGCTGAGGGTGCAATTAATCCCATCATCCAGATCATTAATAAAGATGTTGAACAAAACCGGCCTCAGGACCAACCCCTGGGCCCTCCACTTGATACCGCTGCCAACTAGACATTGAGCCATTGATCACTACCCGTTGAGTCCAACAATCTAGCTGGTTTTCTATCCACCTTATAGTCCATTCATCCAATCCATATTTTTTAAATTTACTGAACATAAGAACGGCCATACTGGGTCAGACCAGAACACTCAGGGTGGGGACACCTCCTGGAGACCACTAACAGTTGATGTAAGTCTACACTGACAATGCATTGACTTAACTATGTTGATCTTGACTCTACACCACTCAGGGATGTGGTGTTATTAAGACAGCGTATTGGGGAAGTTACAGCAGCCAGAGCTGTAGATGAAATGTAGATACATACACAGTTAAGTCAATGTAAGCTGTCTTGTGTTGACTTAACTGTTTTGAGTAGGTCAGGCCTTGGCTCCTGATCTCAAGGCTCCCAGCCTATTTCATCTTCTTCATATTTTGTAATGGAGGATCTCGCTAAGCCCCCCCCCCCACAACTCTGACCAGGGGTCTGTGCACAATGCTGGTGTTCCATGAAGGGATCACAGTGGTCCAGCACACCAGGAATACAACTTTTCCAGTTGTCAGTGTTGTTCTTTCTTTCTCTCTCCCTCTCTATATAGTTAGGGCTGTAAATTAATCACAGTTAACACAAGCAAATAATGAAAAACAAATTAACTAGATTTTTAAAATAGTTGCGATTAATCACAGTTTTATGTGTTTACTGTGAAAGCAAACAACTGCAGTGTCCGTTCAGCAGCGATCAGGTGTGCTGTGACTCCAGGATAGCTGTGATGGCTAATGGATGTCCAGTGATCACCATTCAAAGCAACAGTTAGTGCATTTTTCAGAAGCTCCAACTTTGTAGTCTTCTCATTGTAATATAGGTCCTGATGCAATACTCCTTCAGAGAGCAAAGTATATGACTGATTGGAAGATGCAGTTTGAATAACATCTCTTAGTCCTCTGTCATTTACAATGTTGAGTGGTCTGCAGTGATAGCGATCCACTTAGCAATGGCATTGGTTAACCTGTTGTACTTTGTTTGATCCATTGGCCTGAAGTGATCCTGAAACTCTGTAAGCGTACTCTGTTGCAGCTGGTGGGATTCATTTGCTGCTGGTGGGTTACCTGTAGCACAAGAACTGGAGGTGAAAGCATGTTTAGCGCATAGGTGCTACTGCAGACTTGAACTACATCGATGGTACTGGAGCTCAACCTTGCAATAGCTACCAGAAAATCATCTTTTTATCCAGAGAACCATCCATAAGTTTTTTAAAAATAGACTTCCCATTCAAAAGACCTGAACTTTTGCTGCTTTGCTCCATTAACTTTTTCTGATAATCACTCCAGATCGTGAGAATACAGTAGGACTGTTCCAATGTCCGCCAAGCGATGAAGTACAGTAAGTTAAGAGGCTCAAAACAGAAGCGTGCAATTAACACTTGTTGAAAAATAATGCATTAATTTGTTTTGCGTTAATCATTTGCATTAACTGCTATTAATTGGCAGCCCCCCCCCCAAAAAAAATAATTCTACATTTGTAAGTTGTACTTTCACAATAAAGATTGCACTACAGTACTCATATCAGGTGAATTGAAAAACACTATCTTTTCTTTAGCTTTTTTACAGTACAAATATTTGTAATAAAATAATAATATAAAGTGAGTACTGTACCCTTTGTATTCTGTTTGTAATTGAAATCAATATATTTGAAAATGTAGAAAAACATCCAAAAACATTTATAATAAATTGAAATTGGTATTGTTTTATTGTTTAATGGTGTGGTTAAAACTGCAATTAATTGCAACAATTTTTTAAATCTTGTGATTAATAATGATTTTTTAAAAACCATTTGACAGCCCTGAGATATAATATGGTGTTTGCAAGTGCATAGGGAATGTTTTATTGAGCCCAAATCATTAATATTGTTACTTGATCTGGGGCAGGGAGGGCCGCTAGTTTATATATAAGTATGCGCAAAAATCTATGGTAAAAGAATGCTGAGGTTTCCAAAGTCAAACACTCAGAAGTTAACAAATACCGGAATTCAGTTTGCCTGTGCAACCTTAATTTGGTCCCCCTGTGCACATGCATTATGGTACAGTTTTTAATTATAGAATCACATAATGTTTTTCCCACAGGATGCCTGCCTCATTCAATGCACAGAATGGACAGTGCTCACTAAATGAGTAGTCATTCAGTCATTTTATCCTCATCTTTCAATCTGTGGCCCCAGGACTTACTTACTGCACACCAATCAAACCTTGCACTGATTGCAAAATCAATATCCTCTTGGGATTTTTGTGAGATTTATCACTGATATGAGTGCTTCATCAACATTAATAAATTATCTTCTCAACCCCCTTGTGAAGAAAGGTGATAGTACCCCATTTTACAGATGGGTAACTGAGTCACAGAGAGATTGAGACCAAAATTGTGAAAAATATCCAGTAATTTTAGGTGCCCAACATGAGACACCCTCGACCTTATTCTTCAGAGTACTTAGCACTTTATATGTTCAAAGCCCAGCTCCTATTGACTTCTCTTGTAGCCGGGGTAGGGGCATGGAGGAAGCGGTAGAGTGGGGGCAAGGCCTGGGGCACAGCACCCCCGGTCACTTGGTAAGTCAGCACCTTTGGCCAGAGGTCCTATAAACAACAGCCTCCTTGACTATCCAACCCTGATTTGCTCCCAGAGCACTGCCCATCTTGTACACTGACTGGAAAATATACTCTGAGATCATGGAATTAAAGACTGAATCATAATGCATGTGCGCAAGGGAGCTGAATTAAAGTTGCACAGGCAACTTTAATTTTGCATTTCCTACATCCTGAGTGTTTGACTTTGCATCCTTAATGTCCTTTTAATATAATTTCCTATGTTTATTTTTTAAAGGGAATTCTCTCATGTGGCATCTAAATGGCTTCAAGACTTTGTAACATGGCCAAAACACTGTATTCTTCCCTCACATCATTCCTGCAAACAGTTGAACCATTTTAGCTAAAACTTTTTTTCTATATGAGGAACATTGCAGCCTGAATGGTTAAAATTTGGCAAAGTTAAAAGCAACTGAAAAAGGTTCTTACAATGGAAGGTGTGAGGCAACCTTAATTTATAGGCAACTTCTAGCTCTGCCTGCAATCCTTCTGAACTATTTGAGAATACAGTAACTACTCGCTTAACATTGTAATTATGTTCCTGAAAAATGCAACTTTAAATGAAACGATACTAAGTGAATCCAATTTCCCCATAAGAATGAATGTAAATGGGGTGGGGGGGGGGGGTAGGTTCCAGGGAAATTTTTTTCACCAGACAAAAAATGACAAAGTATAAGTTTTAAACAAACAATTTAATACTGTACACAGCAATGATGATTGTGAAGCTTGGTTGAGGTGGTGAAGTTAGAGGGTGGAAGAGGGTGGGATATCGCCCAGGGAATGCCTTACTGCTAAATGATGAACTAGCATTTGGCTGAGCCCCCAAGGGTTAACACGTTGTTAATGTAGCCTCACACGCAACAAGGCATCATGAATGGAGGGAGGGGAGACAGCATGGCAGACAGAGAGACACAGTCTGTGTGTGGGATAGAGAGATTGATGCTCATTGCCCCTTTAAGTATGTTGACATCACTCTAAGTACATTGTCTTTAAAAAGATCAGGAAGTTGAGACAGCAGCTGCGGCCAGCAAGCTTTCTCTCCTGAGCCCTGTCCTGTCCCCACCCTGCTCTATAGGGAGAAGGGATAATTGGGGGGCAGGAGTAGGGGGAAAGGGGACACCCTGACATTAGCCCTTCTCTTTCCCCCTCCCCTGCACAGCAAGCAGGAGGCTCCTGGGAGCAGCTCCAAGGCAGATATCAGGAGCAACACATGGCAATGGGGGAGGAATAGCTGAACTGCTGGCAACTGGTAGCCTGCTGGGTGGCTGCTGCACAGGGAACTTAGGGGAGCGGGCAGCTGCCAGTCCACCCTGGTTCCAAGCCCCCACCAGTTAGCTGTAATGGGCTGCAAGCAGTGGACAAAGCAGGTGGCTGACAAACAATGTTATAAGGGAGCATTGCACAACTTTAAATGAGCATGTTCCCTAATTGATCAGCAACGTAACGACGAAACAACACTAACCAGGATGACTTTAAGTGAGGAGTTACTGTATATAATTTATGTTGTCTGATACTATACCTACTGAAAACAAATGAGGAAAAAACAGTTCCGTGAGCACAAGTGATCAAACCTGTTTTTTGACAATTTCCCATACAAATAAATGCTTCATTGATCTGTCATCTCTGACTCACCTCAATTGTGGCTTGATCCTTCATTTCTTGTACCCAAACCTCACATTGATTTTAATGGGAGTTTTTCAGGTACAAAATGCTGGACCCATCACAAAAAGGGATCATATTCCTAATATTTCAAGTTGGAGAAGAAACGAGCACTGAAAGTGTGAGCATCAGAACAAAGCATTTTGTACCTGAAAAACTCCCATTAAAATCAATGTGAGTTTTGGGTACAAGAAATGAAAGATCAAGCCACAATTAAGGTGAGCCAGACAAAAATACAAAGTGGGGATTTGTGTGAGGAGAAGATGTTGTGAGAGGAAGGGCTTAGAGCTTGCATTCAGGCTGTCTACGCTGCAATTTTATAACCCCACAGCAGAAGCTTGAGTCAGTTGACAAGTCAGCAAGGGGTGTTTAACTGCACTGTAGTCATACCCTGTGTATACCCTGTGTATACTGTACCTTTCTTTGGATGCTGGTTTTATCATTTTCTTCTTTGACTGCTGGTTTAGAAAAAAATAGCACCGGAAATTAATTTAGAACTATATTCCTCAGGTAGACAAAGTAGTTTAGTTTTATATTAATGAAAAGAGGACTCAATGCTTTACTTTTCAGAGGATCTCAAATTTCTGGTTCTATATTGGCATATCATAGAAAATCCTGAGAGAAACATTTACATTTTCTAAAAAGAGCTGGGGGGAAGTGGAATCAAAACAATCTTTTGCAGTCTGTCCAAATTCAAGGTATGCTAACAATCTTTCAATGCCACATAAAAATATAGAAAAAGCTACCTAAGCCCTGACTTCTTGCCTGGAATCTTGTGCAGTCACTCGCACCTGTACAAAACAACTAACCAAATCAGAATCTTCCGCAGATCCTTGTTGGTGGCAGTTTTACATCTACTTTGCAGAAGAAGCATAAATGACTATCCCAAGTGTAAGGCACTCATGCCCTCTGTAGATACAGGGGTCAAATTCTATGGACATGCAATCCACACTGAAGTCTAAGAAGTTCATGCATTTGTAGCCAAGAGCAGTATTTCTTCTTTGATATTTACCAGGCCTGGGTAAATAGTGGGAAACAAATATTTGTTAAATAATTTAACTAAAAGCTGCAAAATCGTTCAAATAAATAATGCGATAGATATTATTATTCAGTCAGCACTACTAAGGAGGGGAGAGGGGATTTTGTATTTATTAAAAATCATGCCTATTGCAACCTCTGCATCACTTTAGGCTGGATTTGTGTCAGTTTTGTTACTGTTTTAAAAATAACTCTCTCTCTATTTCATAGACTTCACAAACAATCAGTAACACTTCTGAAATTAACACCTTTGACCTGTGAATAAAACTCTGTAGTTTATCTATTTTTGTTGCTTCTTGGAGGAGCAAATCCTGCAATAATTTTGTTTAAAGGAAGGGCAGAAGAGATAATTTAACTTCTCCCTTCTGTAGTTTTTAACAGACTGATCTCTCTTTTACAATTCCAATATATGATTTTGCATGCAGCAGAGTGCAAAATAATGCACTTCCTGTCAGTAAAGCGAAGGGGAGTGGGGGGGATAGGGTCAAACCTGAAATCTAGGGTGGGGGAGAGGAAGCATTTACAACTAGGGGTGCAGCTACACAGCCTTGCTTAAAGTGGTTTCCATCAGGGCCGGGCCTTGGAACAATGTGTACAGTGGGGGTGCTGAGAGCCATGGAACCAAACTGTAACCCCTGGATATGATGGAAACCACTTCAAGCCAGGGGGTGCTGGACCCAGAGTTCCAGCGCCTGTGGTTTTCCATTATATCCAGAGTTTACAGTTCGGTTCCCTCGCTGTACCCATGGTTCCCGCTTACCCACATCTAGGGGTCGGGAGGAGATTTTTAAAATCCCCTTTGAAAGGCTCGGGGGAGCTTGAGCCCCTAGCACCGCACTGCCCTGCTGCTACCGCGTTTTCCAGTCCCACCCCTGGGGGGGATCCCAACGCGGCCGGGGAATGCGGGAAGCTGAAAGCCCCGGGACAAGAGGGACCGGGCTGGCCCGGCTCAGCCCAGTGTCCCTGCAACGCGCTGGCTCGGGATGGGGCCGATCGGGCCCTGCTCGGAGCCCGCGGCCCCAGGCCGGCCCGCTAGAGGGAGCCAGGCGGGAGCCGGCGCGGGGGCGGGGCCGTGACGCGCGGCGGCGGGCGGTGAGTATAGGCTGCGCGGCCCGGCCGGTGTCAGTGTGATGAAGATTGGCGTGCAGGTAAGCTGTCATTCAGCGCGGCCAGCGCGCACCCAGGGGCGGGCAGAGACCGGGCTGCGGGCAGGGGATGCTAGCGAGGGAGCCGGCCGCGCTGCGAGGCTGGGCAGAGGCGCTGCAGGGCAGGCACGGGCGGGGGGCGGTGATGGGTAACCCCGCGTGTGGGGCTGGCGGGGGCAGAAGACGGGTGCGGTCTGGCGGGGGGCAGGGAGTGCGAGGTCGGGCCGGGGCTCAAGGGGCAGGGGGTGCGGCGGCGTAGGTGAGCGGTGCTGGACAGGGGGTCCGGGATCGGAGGGGGCTGGAAAGGCCGGGGGTGCGGGGACGGTGGGGGCTGGAGGAGCAGGGGGTGCGGGGTCAGTGAGCGGTGGAGGGCAGGTGGTGCGGGGTTCGGAGGTGGCTGGAGTTGCAGGGGGTGCGGAGTCGCTGGAGGACAGGGGGTGCGGGAGGGGCAGGGGGTGCGGGGTCGGTGGGGGCTGGAGGAGCAGGGGGTGCGGGGTCAGTGAGCGGTGGAGGGCAGGTGGTGCGGGGTTCGGAGGTGGCTGGAGTTGCAGGGGGTGCGGAGTCGCTGGAGGACAGGGGGTGCGGGGTCGGAGGTGGCTGGAGTTGCAGGGGGTGCGGAGTCGCTGGAGGACAGGGGGTGCGGGAGGGGCAGGGGGTGCGGGGTCGGAGAGGGCTGGAGTTGCAGGGGGTGCGGAGAGGCAGGGGGTGCGGGGCAGGAGCGGTCGCTGGCTGAGGGGCAGAGGGCAGGACCGGCTGTTTCTGCGCTTGACTCCCTCCCCCTGGCTGCAGGAAGCTCCGGGCCGGGTTTCGTTGCCGGCAGCTGGGCAGGCTGCGGCGTGGGGCCCGGCTCCCTTCGCTGGTCAGGCTGGGGAGTGGCGGTGCTGGGGGCCGGCTGGGCATGCCGAGAGCAGGCTGCGGGAGGTGCAGCTCCGAACCCTGGCCTGGGAACCGGGCAAGGGAGGACGGGCTGCCCGGAGCCGCAGCGCTGAGCCCGGGGGTGTGGAGTTTGTGCGGGTTGCGGGAGCGGGCTGAGGGGAGGGTTTCGGGGCAGCCCCGCCGCGCTGTGCTCCCAGTATTACCCCACTGCGATGGGCTGCGGATCCGGAGCTCCTGGCCGGCGGCCTCCAAGGGTTAGTGCGGTCCGGGAGGGGAGAGCCCGGGGACCGGACAAGAACTGGGCCGAGTCCGCTGTTCTCCCCGGGCGGCTCAGCCGCTGCTCGCTGCAGACCGGGCAGCCCCCAGGCTGGCGCCTCTCGGCTGCCCGCGGCTCCGCTCTGCTGCCTTAGTCACCCGCGCCCCGGGGCCGGCCCCGTTAGCCCCGCTCACTCACCGGAGGGAAGGGCACCGGGCGCTGCCCGGACCAGCCCCAGCAGCAGGCTCCTGGCTCCAGCGGGCGAGGCTGCCCAGAACGGGGCCGGGAGCCGAGGATAATCGCTGCGGCCGAAGCCCGGGGCTCAGCAGTGCGGCGGGCAGGGAGATCTGGACTCGCCCGCACGGCGGCTGCTCCGGGCTCGCTGCACGCCAAAGCCCGCGGGAGCCGGGCTGGTTAGCGCCGCGTGTAGGGGCTGGCCGGGGAGCTCCGGCGCTCCACTGCGATGGTCTCCCTTGGCGAGCCTCCTGCTAGCTGCCCCGGCACCGCGGGGCCGATCCCGCCGGCGGGCGCTGTGCTGAGCCCCGGGCATGGGGGTGGCAGTGCTTGGGGCGCCGTGTGAACGGAGCAGGCGGGGAGCAGCGCCTCTTGCCGGGCTGCTGCGGGCTGGGTGCTCGGCGGCCCAGACGGGGGCCCGGGCCGTGCCCTGCGGGGACGCTGGTCTCTGTGTGGGCGAGAGGAGGAAGCTCCGCCGGGCGCGGCTCGCAGTCCGGCCCGTGTGGCTTGGGGCTCTCGGCTCCAGCTGTGCTGAGCTGAGCCAGGCTGGCGCTACGCGCTGTGGACCAGCGGCTGTGGCTGCCCGCTGTGCCCTCCCCGGACCCCGCTGTGCCCGCTGCGCCGGCTCGGTGGGGAGGGACCCGGAGCCCTTGGCGTGCAGCTGGGAGCTTCGTCCCGGCCGCTGTCTGGCTTGGCCCGGGGTGCGCGCCGCAAAACCGAAGGGTGAGTGAAATCCCCGGGCAGCAGCCGCGTTAGTGCGGGAAGGGCGAGCGCCCTGGCCCGATCACATTCTCCCGGGTGAGTGAGGGCAAAGCTCGGCCTAGTGTCCGCGCCCGCTGCCGGCTCCCCCAGAAACGCGCCAGTCAGGGGATTATTCGGAGCCTGCTCTTCGTACAGGAGCGCTCGGCTGCACGGATCGGCCCGTCCCCTGGCACGGGAAGCGGCTGCTGGCCTTGCCCGCCTATCACACCCACCCCAGCTGGTTACTCGGTGAGTGCGAGGCCTGCCCACGCGGTGTTTGGCTGTAACTGACCCGCCTGCGGGGAATGTCCCAACACATCAGGTGTGAGCCAGTGATGGGATCGGGAGAACCTCCGTCCTGAGAGTAGCAGATCCGACAGGCGTGATAACTTCCGCGGCCCTCAGGAGAGGGTGGGACTGTGCCGGCTTTGGCACGGAGTGCGTCCCGTCTGGTGCTGTGCCCGTTCCGGGCCAATACGCGCTGGAGCCTACGCGTTGGGTTTGAAAGTGCTTAGGACCAAAGGGGAGAGAGGGCAGTTCAGTTGTGGTGTCCGCCTAGGGAACGCCAAGAGCGAACAAACAACGTGACTGGGGGGGGGGGGGATACATTAAACTTTAATCATGGCTTCGGTTTTACTAATCTATGTGGGCTGAGAAGAATCATCTTCCTCAAACGGGGCTAAGGCGAGAACAGATGAAATCAAGTCTCCTTCTGCTAAACACACCTTTGCCTTTTCAAAACAGCTTTCTGCTTCTCAGAAGCTTTGTCTCCCCCATATTTCAGCCTAGCCTGGGTTTTTGAATGACCCTCTCGGGCTGTGTCTCAAGTGAAAGGGGCCCAGCAGCAGTGCAGTAGCGATTTCTTTTCCACGCTGTGATGCACGGGGCTGCTGAGAGAGGTTTAAGTGAGCGATGCAGTGGCTGGAGGTTCACAGCCAGAAGGGATGTGCCTGGGACAGGATGGAAAGTGTGTGGATTAAATTAAATGCAGAGCAGGTTCCAGGGAGAAGGAAGAGGGACTGGAGGACGACAGGAAAAGGAATATGGAAAGTCCAGCAAAATCAAACCCACTGATAGACTTGCCCTTTGCCTGGCTTGCTCAAGCGCGTTTTGCTGGCTTCCTGCGAATTGAACCTTGTGAGGGGCTGCGGTGCTTTGCTGAGAGCAGAGTTGTCAAAATATGTCACCTTGTGTACAGGAGAGAGCCTGAGTGTGAGACAGGGCCAGCGACGGGCTACAGGACCACTCTTTGAGTGCTGGTGCCCTGTTTCCATTGTTCTGGCAGTGCTGAGGCTAAGGACCTCAGCTCCAGACTCTCTGGATTCCGTTTTGAAATGAACCTTTTAAAATCGATTTGACAATTCTGTGCACACAGGGCCCTTGGCAGGTAATTACGAATGATGGTTGGTTTAGGTGCTAGCCCTGGATTCACAACTGTGTTGATCATGGGGCTTATTCGGTATGTTACATACCAGTTGAATTGACCTAGAATATTATAATGATGCAATATTTAAAATCTTGCCCTTTTGCCTGCAAACTGTGTTAGCAAGTGTGAATGGGAAGCATTTGTGGAAATCTCTGGAAGAACTGGATTTACTGCTCTGGTGCTGTTTCTGAAGTCCCACTTCAGACCTTCTTCAATCCTGAGTTTTCACAAGTGGTGCAGAGGAGCCCCTTGCATTTTGCTTTCACTATCCCCTTGTGTTCTGTTTCATACGGAGGACTGAGAGTCCTTTCTTACTAAGTGTGTCATTGCATTAGGTTATCTAGCTGAAGGCCTAGAAAACACTGGCTTCAAGTATTAGCACCAGAGTCTGGTCCCCTTTCCACCAGGGCAAATCCAGAGTAACTAGAGTTTTTTTTTTTTGTTTTTTTTTTTTTTTTGTATTTTAGATTATACCAGAGAGACTCTGGAGTAGCTGAGATCCAGGCTTGGTGCAGAGTTTAAATTAAACAAAACCCCAGTGGCATTAACACTAACGGTTGTAAAAGTTCAACTTCAGTGCAGTTTGCTTAAAGCTATGTCTCCTGGAGGCTTTTGTTTAGGTTGCAGCAGAGTTGGCCTTCCATGGTTTCTAGTTACATGAAGCTTCTATGAAGGGCCTTTCAGCTAAGATCTGTCTCACTAAAAACACATCCCTCCATGTAACAAGAAACCCTAAACCAAGCAGGATATTTTAAAACTGAAGCAATGAAGATTAGATTAAGTCTCCTCCAAACAGCTCTGTTCTGTTATTATTTTTGGCTGGAATGTGGGGGGAAGGCAGCTGTCTCTTACAAGTCTTGTGAGAGTCGGAATATATTTTAAATGTGGGGTGGAACAGCTTTGCTGTTGTAAATAATAAAATTGATTTTAAAAGTACTGCAATAGCAAGTTCTGAAATGGCTGGTGCCAGTATAAAGCACATTTCAGTGGGACTTTTTGTGATTTTGTTTTTAATTAGAGGGGGTTGTGACCCCAGAGCTGGCTTTAACATATGAATCAGAGACCTTTAAATTGTTTATCTATTTGCACATAGTCACATATTCAGTTTCACTTTCTGGCCTTATTGAACATGCTTTATTCTCTAGTCATTAGTTTGAACTGCCTCCTTACATTTGTCTGACCAGTAGGTTTTACTTTTTACTATTTTTACAGTTGACTTTAAAAGGGGATTCCCTGCATTAAATAACACTAGTGAGTGTGTGAGACTCATTGTGGGGTGACAGCAGGCATTGCACAGTTAAGGTTGCAGTTTGATTTTCATTATGAGCCAGAGTCTGACTCTTTTTTTCCCCTATTCTCTTAAAAATCACAATGTCAAATTGGCCTCAGAATTAGTATGCTGACGCACAAAACAATTGCGTACATTGAGGTGATTTGGACAAAGAGTTTCTGGATAATGACATGCTAAAGGGAGATTCACCTGGTTTTATGGTGACTTTTCCTCTTAATAGCATAAAATCAGGAAGAAGGAGTAGGAAATGACCCATTTCACTGAACTCCCAAGGCTGAGATCCAGCGCTCAGGTTTGAAGTTTAGTTGATTAAAGTCTCGTTTTAAAAGATATTCGTTGTGGAACTGGTAGCATCAGTATGGGCAGCTTTAGCACATGGTGTCAAGGAGCTCCAGGAGCCCCCAGGCCAAGATATTCCAATAATCAGCAATTCTGGGCCCCTGACTTGGGTTGTGTTAAAGGTGCTGGCATTTCAGAAAGGGCAGAATTACCTGCCCTCTGAAAATTGAGCTCTTTAAAGCGGAAGGCTGTCGGGCTTCCATGAGCTGGAAACCTCTTCATATGAGTTTTTAGTAGCAGGAGGGTGTCATGGGGCAAGTATACCTTGTCCCCCTTTGAGGGGGGAAAAGGGCGTTGAAACCCTGTGGCCCAAGTCCACCTGACCACCTTTAGCCTCAGGGCAGTTGGTCTAGTGGCCAGAATCAATACAGTTGCCCTCCCTTACAAGGCTGTGTGGCTCAACTGCCAGAGTCCATACGGCTGCCCTCTCTCATAGGGTGATGCAGCCTGATGGCCAGTGAGGGGATGGGCCACCACCTGGTAGGGGAGGGGGAAGAGTAGCTAGGGTAGGGAGACAGAGGCCCTCGTTACTCCACCAGGTCCCAGCCCAGGGCCCTGTCAGCAGTGAGTGTACTCACTTCTTGGTCAGCAGGGATCCGACCAAAACACTGACTTAGTTCCCAGTCCTCCAACTGAATCCTTGTCTAGTCTCCCAGGTTACTTCCTACCATGTCTTCCAGTGGCGTGGTCTCCTGGGGCTCTGACCTGTGAAGCTCCCAGCAGTTCCAATGTCCCCTGGGTGTCCACCAGTAGCCAAGTGTCTGTCCAGACCCTGGCAGGTTTGGCCTCCCTGGTCTCGGGCTCCAGCAGCTGCCAGATAGGCATCTGCAATGGGCATCCTTCCACCTCAATGGTCAGCCCAGACTGAGCTGGGCTATCCCTGCTCAAGTTGGAGCATGCCTGGCAGGAGCGAGGGGGGTGGCTTCCTCTGCCCAGAGTGTGGGTTTATCCCCTTTGTCTCCAGTGTGGGGCACGTACACCCCCATCACAGAGGGGCAAGGGATGTTTTTCCCTGGCTTCCACTGCACCCAGATCTGCCACCTGTCTGACCCTTTTCTGCAGTTTTGAACACAGGTGCTGACTTTCCAAAGTGCTCCCCACAGAGCACATGAGCAGCCTGCAGGGATTGCCCTGGAGTGAGTTTTGGCCCCAGTGGGTGAAATGTGTTGAACACTAAAATGAATTCCCATTGGCATCACTGAGCTGAAAAGTGAGGACTGGCAGCTTTTTAGAACTCACATAATTTTTCACTCAGGTAGCCAAGCAGAAGCTTCTAACTTGCTTTAATATTGATTACACAGTTAGACGCTCTTTTTTAGATAGCAGATTTTAGACCTTGTTGTTCTTTTTTTTTATTATCATTTTATTTTATTAGCTGATTCAGGTTAGAGGTTTTCCTTTTTAGTCTCTTGTTGGGCTGCTGTACTGGCCTCTCACTTAGCAATGCAGTTACCAGGAAAAATCATGAGAAATTACCGTTGTCATTAACTGACCCCCACATTACAGATTTTTAAACCTTGGTGTCACTTGCCTGGTTAAGGGTGTGGCATCAACTTCCACAGCACATTCAGCTCTGCTGGTGCAGTGTGCACAGGTTTGCGGTGGGAGACTGCCAAAACAGAGATGAGGATTGATCACAAGTGGGTGGGACCATAAAATATAACACTGTGAGGCATTATACCATCATGAAAAGTAGAATAAAAAACTTTGAGCAGAAATTAATGCCAACTTTGGCTGGAGCAGCATCTGCATCTGGGCAGGCAGGAAGAAGCACTCTGGCTAAATGCACTTCACATTTACCAGCTCATTTAGAAGTCCAACTACAACGTGCAGCTCTCAAGAGCATCCTGCAGGTTTGTGACCCTCTCCAGAGTGCTGCACATCCCTACAGCAATGAACAGGGATAAACAGGGCTCAGTGCTGCTTGTGATCCTGTAGCCACTCTGCATAGGGATCTACAGAAAGTTTTTTTCCTTGCCCTGCAATGTGATGTCCTCTCTCTGCTGGGCAGATTATAAGAAGCTTGTTGGTCAGTGGTCTGCCTGAGCTCACAGGACCCATTTTCCCTCCCCCCAGCTCTGCCAGAGCGAGCTAAGGCATTAGCAGTGACTGCAGAGTGCTGACCTCACCATTGCTCCTCATTCAGTCACATTTTGAGATAACTGACCTGTGGGAGGAATTAGGAAGTCACAGCAGAGGATGGAGGAAGCCCTGTGGAGAAAGATCCACAGGGACTTCTACCCTGCCAGAGGGAGAGAATGAGTGGCTAGGAGCCAACACATCACTACTGTCCTCCATAGCCAGTGGGAAGGAGAGGAGAGGCTCCTTTCTCATTGACAGCCTCTCCCCTATGGACAACAGTCTTGACCATTCAAGCTGCTGAACTCTCTGGTAGAAAGAGAGCTTCCTCCTAGTGGCTACATAAATCCTTCCCTAAGTGCTGCAACCTTGACTTCTACCATAAACTGAGCTCTCAGTGTTGAAATGAAAGAAATGGCTTAGCATTACCAGCTGGACATGGCACTGAATTAAATAGCAAATAGTACAGCAGACCGCCATGCGTGTTAGACATTGAAGTCTAATTCAGTGGTTTAGAAAGCTTGCGCCGTTTTGTGCAGCTGCAGAACTTTCAGTTAGCCACAGAGTTCAGCACCAGACACCGCAGGCAGCAGAGTGCAAATCAATACTATTGCTGGTTATGTGTGGCCTTGTGTGATGGGGTGGACTAGGTCTGGAGGCCCCTTGCTGAGGCCTTGAGGCCCTGCCACACCCTTCCCCAGTAAAGGGCAGTAGAGAGGCCCTCCAAGCAACCTACAGTGGCTGTGTGTGATGCAGCCAATCAGAACCTAGCAGGCTAATAGAAGAAGAGCTGCAGGGGCCAGACTGTATTCAATTCCTTGTTAGAGCTGGAGGAGAGTGGGTAGTGTGCCTGGCTGGCTGCTGGCACTCCAGCAGGACAGGGCCCAGAGGGATGGGTGACGAATGTGCTGGAGCCATGGGGAAATGGTCCAGGGAATTGTAGGAACGATGCAGTTTATTTAAAGGGACATGGTGGATGGCTGCTATGTGTAGAGTCTCTGGGCTGGGACCTGGAGTAAAGGGAAAGCCACTGGGAAAGTGGCCTAGACTTTGATATACCCCAGAAGAGGAACTGAACTCTTTTAGTGGCCCAGCTGAAGAGCTGGTGCCAGAAAGGCCCAATGTGGTGAAGAGTCTCCCGGGAGGGGGCTCTGGGGGTGGTGATCACACACAAGGGCTGGGCCTGCATAAATAGCAGGGACAACTTGAAAGAGCTCAGAAGGGGGTGAAAGACAGTTTGAACTAGGGTACTGTGATAGGCCCTGCTGGACTGACTGAGGAGAAAGCCCACAGATAGGGTTGCAGATCGATGGACCTTACTAAAGGTGCTGAAGTAGGCCACCTGTTGGACGTATATCCTGGAAGGAGTTTGATTTTATCACACATACAGACTGAGTGACTCAGCTAGAGGCCTGAGTTACCGAAGATCCACCAGAAACAGAGAGTGCAGGCACAAGCACTTGGCCAGGGGGTGCTTGTGAGAGGTGAATGCACCCCTCTATACCTTGACGATAGTACTTTCATTTGTAACATGCAGGCAGATTCTTCCTTCGCTATTGCTCATGGAAAGGAAGATTGTTTCCAATTATGTCAGCTCGGCCCTATGAAATTTCCAAAGAAACAAAGCATGAATAGACTGAGAAATATGCAGTCATCTCTCAAGCCTTCACCTCTGTTGGATGAACAAACTGATTCCAGTTTTCTTTTAACTCTCTAAAACTGGTATGGAAGTGAGCCTCAGAGGGAAACTGCCTGTCCAAAACTCAGGGTGGGGTTGCAGATGTGTCATCCTTTTTCATAGAATCATAGAACTGGAAGGGACCTTGAGAGGTCATCTAGTCTAGCCCCCTGCATTCATGACAGGACTAAGTGCCTCAGAGGGAATGAACAAAACAGGTAATCATTCAAGTGATCCGTCCCCTGTCGCCCATTTCCAGCTGCTGGTAAACAGAGGCTAGGGACACCATCCCTGCCCATCCTGATGAATAGTCATTGGTGGACCTATCCTTCATGAACTTATCTAGTTCATTTTTGAACCTTGTTATAGTCTTGGCCTTCACAACATCCTCTGGCAAGGAGTTTCACAGGTTAACTGTGCGTTGTATGGGAAAAAAACCTTCCTTTTGTTTGTTTTAAACCTGCCTATTCATATCATTTAGTGACTCCTAGTTTTGGATTGTTATGACACTTACCTTGTTTCATGCCATACACAGGTGTGACCTCTTATGTGAGTGAATGTAGATCGCAAGTTTGAGATGCTTCTCACTCTGACATTCCTGATATGTGCCACCAACTCCTACCACTCTTACTGCATAATGGTGCAATATAGAAGTCTCTAAAATTCCATATTTGGAAGAAATTAAATTCCTGATTGCTTGGAAGCAATCATGCTAATTATTGAATTTAAAAACATTTATGGGGCAGTACACTGCTTAAGTGTCTCACTGTGCAAGATCTGCCAACCCTAGGTATACAAACCGTTGCCCCCCTTACATACTCCGGTATAGGCCACCATATCAGTGAGCAGTATTGGCCAGTAGTGGACATTTTTGCAAAGAATGTCAGGGATAATCTATTATGGGATGATCTATAACGTTATCTAGACACAGCAGTCTCTGAGCACAAACATAAATATGCTTCAGATAATGCATTTCCTTATTAAGTAACAATCTCTGTGAGGAAGTCTCACGTTTAAGAAAATCATTTTTGGAGGCTAGCGTGTGTTCTGAGAGCAGAGAAAAGTACCCTGAATTAACAAAAGCCACTTAAATTTAGTCCCAAATGTAGGAGTGGCTTTTGGCTGAACAATGACTGTGTAATTCTGGAGTGCAGCTCTACTGGGTGAGATTGGCCTTTTTGAAAGGCTATCATCTGGAAGGAGTTTAGCAGCCCTTAGGGCAAGCAGAGGCATGACATAGCCCTTTATTATCAAGCACATTCCACAGATCTGCAATACTAAGCAGGGTTGAGTCTGATTTGTACTTGGATGGGAAATTGAGGGACAGCTAGTGATTCAGTATATAAGAAAGTCTGACTCAGTATGGCCAGAGGTCCATCTACCCCAGTATCTTGTCTTCCGACAGTGGCCAATGCCAGGTGCCCAGAGGGAATGAACAGAACAGGTAATCATCAAGTGATCCATCCTCAGTCACCCATTCCCAGCTTCTGGCAAACAGAGGCTAGGGACACCATCCCTGACCATCCTGGCGAATAGCCATTGATGGACCTATCCTCCATGAACTTATCTAGTTCTTTTTTGAACCCTGTTATAGTCTTGGCCTTCACAACATCCTCTGGCAAGGAGGTCCAAAGGTAGACTGCATTGGAAAAAAACCCTTCCTTTTGTTTGTTTTAAACCTGCTGCCTATTAATTTCATTTAGTGACCCCTAGTTCTTGTGTTATGAGAATGAGTAAATAACAATTCCTTATTTACTTTCTCCCACCAGTTATGATTTTATAGACCTCTCTCATATCCCGCCTTAGTCATCTCTTTTCCAAGCTAAAAAGTCCCAGTCTTATCAATTGTTCCCATATCCCCTAATCATTTTTTGTTGCCCTTTTCTGAACCTTTTCCAATTTCAATATATCTTTTTTGATATGGGGCGACCACATCTGCAAGCAGTATTCAAGATGTGGGCGTACTATGGATTTATATGGAGGCAATGTGATATTTTCTGTCTTATTATTTATCCTTTTCTTAATGATTTCCTACATTATTTACTGTTTTGACTGTTGCTGCTCACTGAGTGGATATTTTTGGAGAACTGTCCACAATGACTCCCAGATCTATTTCTTAAGTGGTAACAGCCAATTTAGACCCCATCATTTTATATGTATAGTTGGGATTATGTTTTCCAGTGTGCATTTATTTACATTTATTAACATTGAATTTCATCTGATTGGCGCCGCAAGCCTGGGAGGCGGGAGAAGTGAAGCAGTGACTGCATGGTGGAATCCCCGAGCTGCCGGCGGCTCACTGACCCAGGGGAACCCCAGGGCTGCCGGCGGCAGCACAGACTCCCTCTCCCTTCCAGCGCAGTGGCCACTGAAAAGGCTTTAAAAAAATTAGGGGTGGCACTGCTTTTTGGCGCCCCCAAATCTTGGCGCCCTAGGCAACCACCTAGTTGGCCTAAATGATAGCACCGGCCCTGTCTGTTTGGTTCAGTTTGTATTAGGAGAAGTTCACTTACCATTAATAGCTCTGAGTGAGTTACAAGCCCAAAACAGCCAAGTGTATTGGCATCTCCACACTCCTGTGCTTTCCTTGCCTTTCCAGTGAACTTTCTGATTGCTCAGTGATTTCTAGGTGCAATGGTGGGGTGACTGGCAGCAAGAGAGCTGTATTTTGCCCTTTCCATCCTATGCAGATTTGGAGGAACTTTCTTTAAATAGGAGTTCATAAGTCTCTGAAATGGAGCCGTTTCTTTTTGTCTGATGGGCAGAGGAATTCTCTTTTTCTCTTGGAATGTCACGAAACATGAAGTGAAATTATGATGATATCCCACCAGTTACCATTCCATGGGAAATACAAGCTGTTATGTGAGGCTCCCTTAGATTTACCCATGGCTGATGATTGGGATTACAACTTGATTGCTTTATTTCAGTGCACTCTGCTCCATGGCAAAACTTAAGCTGAAGGCATCTGCAGGAAAACAGGCAGTAATGACCAGGTAATTTGATTGAGTTAGTTGTTAGCTTTGTTCTTACTTCTGTCCTAAACCCTTGGTGGCAATTGTGCACTGCAATATAAATTGTCAGGTGCTAAACCACTATTCTAACTTGGAGGCATCTGGTTCTCCTGTTCCCAGTGTTTCATTTGCCCTCTCCCCAGTTTCTAATGTTGTTACAGTTTTACTGAACAATAGAGTAGGCTGGATACAATTATGAAGGACCTGATTACACCCTTCCTCTGTTATAGGCCCATTGCAATCGAGCGGAGTACTTGGGGCTGAAGATACAATGCTGCTCCATGTGAGTAAGGATGGCAGGAATGGACTCTAAAGAGTTGTTACACATGGGGATTTTTGTCCCAAAAAGATAGCAGCAGCATTTTAGATTTTAGAGAGACCTAGCAGCCTTTTATTTGAACATTGGGTAGTGGAGCACTAACACCTGTCCAAAGGGGACTGTCTTCAGGGCTGGCTCTGCACCTGGAAAGTCAGTGGAAATATTGCCATGGACCATTGTGGGAGAAGGAGCAGTCTCATAAGGTACAGACTGAGTCTCTGGTGATATTTTCCCTGCGTGATTGCATTTACCATTGGCCTTTTCTGGATGTTTGCTGCTCCTAATAGTTAATGTATTATTTTCATGTAGACAGAGTTCAGGGTGTATGTGGTAAGTTTCAGAATGGTGTGAACTAATGCCTATACAGTTGGGACTGCTTTTCAGCTGAATAAAGATTGGGTTTTATTTTTACATGGATGCACAGTACTGATAATTGTCTAATTCAGCATTGCCCCAGCTGGTCATAAAACCAGACTGACACTTACCCCTGCAGTGCTGGAATATCTAGAAAAATATACAACAACAACAATACACTTAGACCAGGAAAGTTGTCAGTGCCGAAAGTCCATGACCACATTGCACAGCTTTATTCCAGGCATCTAAAAGAGCCGTAGGATTGTTGCTGTTCTGGTGCAGTGCAGTTAATTGCAGATGCCCACATGGCTGCTGCTAGTCCATGGGCAGACAATGTCCATTGCTGACCCCAAGTGTGGTCCTCAGGACTCAGTGTGCCAGGTTATATTGCTGAAGTGGGCTATCTGACCAACAGTGCTAGTCGGCAGTGACCAATGATGATGTTACTCCTCTCGAGGCTAATTCTCAATAATCGATCCCTATGACTGATAAAATCAAACGATCTTATGCCCAACGATCGCTTCTGGCAATGCACATGAAATGCCTCCAGCCTCCTGATGTCTTGTTTAAACAACTTCCATGTTTCAGATTTGTAAGAGGATGGGAAATGCACAGGTTAGATAAAGCCGTACTTTTGTGTGTAGTTTCACCACCTTTTGACTCCAAACTCTGTCCTGAGCCTTTATGGCTGAGCCTGCTAAAGCCATTCTCCTTAGGGTGTCTGGCAGGCTGTGCCCATGTGATGGCAATTTCCTGCCTAGACAGGTGAATTGATAATACAGTATCTAACAACTTTGGAATTGCTTTCTTTTTTCATAGAAGGAGCAAAAGTTCAGATGAACAGAAATACCATGAAAGGTTGCTCTTGGGAGTAAGAACATCTAGGAGCACAAAGAAATAAGCTGGGACTCTAATTTTTTCCTGAGTCTTTTTTTGTCTTTTATACCATGCCAGACTCTAATAGCTCATTCCACTTACAGTACATAAATAAAATATAAAACGAGTGCATCATTACTATGGTGACAGCATTTCCTGGTCAGAGTTGATGGGGAGGCGACAAAAGTTCTGTGAGCCAGTTAGGAGCCTAGAACGAGCGTATTGGGATCCTAACTCTATCCACAAAGACTCAGCTGAAATTAAAATAAATAAAATTCAATGACTAATTGAAAAATACAATAATTGAAGAATAAATAAATCCCATCTTTTTCTTTCTGCTGAGTTGCCTTTCCCATTTTTCCTGCCACCAGTCACTTCCTTGAAAGAGACTATTTCCTTTTCTCTTTTTTTCATATGCACAAGGGTAAAGTGAAAATCAGCAAACCCATTTCCGTGTGCATTTGAGTGAGATAGGGGTGTCACACTGTCTGGAGAGGCTCATGAACGTGGATGCCAACCTCAGGGAAGACTGTCACAAATCCCAAAAGGTTGTATGTTCTGTAATTAGATTTCAGCCACCGCTTAACTAGTGTGAACTTTCTAAGCATGATACAGTCTTAGCCTGGAGTCAGACAGTCCCATTGGGCACTCCGGTCTATCTTGCCACCCGAGCAAGCCTGTCTTGATGATAGATGGTCCCTTAAACGAAAAATCACAACAATACCCAAGTTAATCCCAGTTCCAAAGGATCAGTCACTTACCCCATGTCAGATCTCAAACCCAAGACAACTTTTGTAGCCAATCCTATACTACTAGCTCAAGATTTATTGACCGAAGCCAGTCTACACTACAGACTTATATTGGGATAACTATGTCACTCAGGTGTGAAAAATTCACACCTGTGAGCGACATAATTATACCCGCCTAACCCCCAGTGTAGACAGCGCTATGTCGGTTGGAGATCTTTTCCCGTCCCCATAGCTACTGCCTCTCGTGGAGGTGGATTAACTGTGCCAACAGGAGAATCTCTCCCATCATCTTAGAAGCGCCTTCACTTAACTCTAATTTATATTTTATCAATACTAACAGACGTGTGAGTCGGATTGGTTTCCAGCTATGCATTTTCCAGTGTTCAGTGATGCCGACTGACCTTGGCATAAGCTGGCACCTGGTCTGAGAGCCTCATAGTAGGTAATAAACAAGGGGAAGAAAATGGCTCAACCCCTTCAACAGAACAGCCATATTTATTGGAAGTAGTTTTTATTGCAAGTCTTGGAAACTTCTTAAAGCGCCTAATTCAAGCTGGCCTTGAAGCCCTAACTCATTCGCCCAAAGCCAGGGGAGATTAAAGTTCACCTCACAAATAAAACTCCAGAGAACGTAATTGTTTATCAAGAACAGCAGAATGTCGATAAATGGTCTGAGACCATCCTCTGTGGTGTTTTGGTGTTGCTAATAACTAGACCGTGAAAAATGGTCTGGTTCACCCAACTGCATTTGAAATTAGGTCTAGTCCTAATAGGCTCTGGGACCTCATACCATCTGGTCGCAGGATGCCTGTTCAGACTGAACTATACCGTCTGCTTACTTTGCTCCAGGACACGAAAGGCTGTGATTGCAACCGGATGTGGATTTTATACAGTGTAGGGTGCTGACTCCTCGATGATCCTCATTCTTTCTATTTGTGTAGTCACTAAGGAGATGATCCTTGTTGACACTTTTGACAGCCACGGCCTGCTATCATAGAGCAGCAGGGTTTGTTTAATCTGTGGCTCTCTGCTTTGGATGGACATCCCTAGGAAGCTAATGGTGCTGCTGCAGGTTTGCCACCATTTATTTTTCAGCCAAAATGAAACCGGCAAGAATTGCTTGTAAATTGAGGTAACAATGGCCCTCATGTGAGCTTTCTAAAGAGTGAGACTGAACAGCATTCTCCAGATTAATCCCCGGGGGGAGTCTTTGTGTTTAGGTTCTGGAGACCAAAGATTATTAGATCTGTGATAAATCATATTCCTAAATGGCCACTGAAGATGTTCCCCAGAGTATGCTGGTCCTTGGCTCTCTGCCCTGCTGGTGGCTTATGCTTTATGGCCCACTGGTGACACTAGCAGAGCAGGAGCTGGAGTGTCAAAGCACGTTACACTTGTGCATGCTTGAAAATAGACGAGAGGAATGACCTTCTGGACCCGTAGGCTGAGTGGGACAAATTAGCTGATTGGGCAAGATCATGTCCATCTGCAGAACAAAGTCTGAAAGCACTCGGAAGTCCCTCTGGACATGTGTGCAGAGTTCCTTTGGGGTGACTGGGGTACCATGATCTTCCTTGGCTGATGTCTCAAGATCAACAGAGATTGCACAGACCTTAGAGATCTGCAGAGGCCTGGAGTTTTTCATGGGGCTGGCTCCTCTGCACTGTTTCTTAAACCCTCTGCCATTGGTATCCTGCTGCCAGTGGCTTCCCCACCCAAACCTCCGTGGTCCCATGTGGATTGCAGAAAGATTTACATTAGCAAAAGTGCATCTGCAGGACTGGGCAAGGGACAGTGGAGCAAGAGGGGGGCAAAAGGGGCTACTGCTTAGGCTTGCTTCCTTGGCATCCAACAGTTTTTGAGCTACTGAAATGGGTTTTCTATTCCTCTCATCTCTCAGAGGGAGAAGTCAGAGGGGCCCATTATCTGAAAAGATCTTGTATGGTGTTGGGATCTAAGCAACCAGCACAGAGGCCTTTCTGGCCTTCATACTACCCCCCAGTAGGTTTATGTGAGCATAAGTCAGGAGCATCTTTAATTGTTTGGGGCTAGGCTCTCTAGGTTCAAGCTAATTTCACATGTGTGATTGAATAATTCAATTCTCAAGTAATTTTGCAACCACCCTCCACCAAACTGAGGCTCGTAATGATCATTAGACTGATCCTGGAGAGCTTTTACGGAGTTGTAGAAGAGACTAAATATGTGATTAGTATACACAGAGCAGGTTTCCCCCTAATGAGAATTGGAATTGGAATCCCGTTAAGAACAAATGCCCTCTAATTAGAAAAAAATTATTTCATGGCATGATTAGTCAGACTGTTAAGATTCCAACTCAAAATAACAGTAAGAAGGGGAGAAAGTAATTGTGGACCCTGAGAATAACTGACAGTTTTTTCCCTGGAGAAGAGCTCTGGGTAGAGCAAAAGCTTGTCTTTCACCAACAGAAGTTGGTCTAATAAAAGATATTGCCTCACCCACCTCCTCTCGCTAATATCCTGGGACCAGCTCGGCTACAACAACCCTGCAAACAGCTTTTCCCCTAATCAGAGGAGGAATTAATGTGTCCCTGCCACAGCTCAGATGATGTTTAAAGCCACTTTTTGTCACTAAGGGTTGCACTGTAGTTTTTCTTTGTGGTAATTGCAAGGAACTGATAGATTTTCACACCAGCGTTTGGAGATGGGGCAGCACCAGAAAAGCAGATAGTTTGATGAGGGCTCCATTGAGCTGTTTCTCAAGGCAATCCCCAGCAGAAAATAGCCTTTCTAATGCTGGTAGGAAACAGCTGCTGTTGGTCAGAGCATGCACATGTCTGCTTCTGAACAGCCCTGTCAGAACCTCACCTTTCCTGCAGCACAACAGGCAGCCTGGTAGAAAATGGCACGTGCTGAACTCATTACAGTACTATAAATCTGGAGAAATGCCAGTGACTCCAATGGAGTTACTCTGGATTTACAGCCATGTAAGTGGTATCAGAATGTTTTCTTGGTTCCTTCCCTGATTTCATTGGTTTGTGCTTTGGAACTCTTCATGCTCCCATGTCTCCCAGACAGAGCTACACTGTACAAAGTAAAGTTGGTGAATTAAATTAAACATTTGTCAGCTATCTTGTCAGGATCTAACATTTGTGAATGTTTGAATTAGCACTTGTTAAATATTTGCAGGCATGTAGATGTACAGCCCTTGGAAAGAACTGTGCAATTATTTTTTTTAAAAGGCTTGCCAGGGTGATAGTGTCTTTTGGTCAGAATTGCTCTTCCGTAATGCCCTTTCTGACTGACAAGATACTTGAGCTCTACTCTAAGAATGCTTTCCCTCTGATTGGAGGGAGTCTAATGTTTGGTATGCAGAACTAACGCTGATGGACTGGAGTCCTTTCTTAACATTAGGAGTAATGAGATGAAATTAAGAAGGGAAAAGTCAGGCTGAACACAGTATTGTCCACCCCAAGTGTTCAAAAATCATGAGTCAGCCCCTGCCCCCGTCCCCCAAAAAATCATGAGATTGGCTTAAAAATCAGGAGATTTTTTTTTTGAAAAAATAAAGCTTGGTTTTTTGTTTTCTTTACTTTCTGATGTCTGAGCCATTATGGGTCACATTTTCAAGCTTTTGTTTCTGTACACTCACAAGGGCTTCTCATGTGGTCACCGGGATCTGGGGCTTTAAGAAAAACACCACCAAGAGTGCTGGCAACACTGTGAATGTCAAGAAGTCCTTTCTGACAGTGAGGTGAGTCAGGCTGGGGCTTCATCTCCTAGAGGACATGGCAAAAATCTCCTTGCTTGGGATCTGTAAAACTACAATGGAGGGTGCATTAGAGACAGGTTCATGACCCCGGGGGATAGGATGGATGCATGCGTGTCTTTCACCTCAAACTTCTGTGACTCTAGTTCCTTGTAGTCTGAGCACCCTGTTGCCCAGTTGCTCTAGTCTAGACAGTGTTGTTCTTACCCCACTCTGATGACTGGCCGTCATTCATGCTGCTGCTTCACACAAATCAAGACTTTGAAAGTCTGCAGGTGGCAGAAATTCTGGGAAATGCAGGAAAAGTCACGATTAAAATTCTCTCCCTCTCCACCCCATGGCAGTCTCCAAGCAACTGTTGTGACTTTAAAAACAATTTTTTTTTTGCTGTTCTCTGATGCAGGGTGTCTCTCCTCACATAACTATAGACATCTGCATTGGTGCCTCCTCCACTTCTAAAAGAGGATTCTAGTTAAGTATGTTAAAGATGATGGACCAAATCCAAACTCTGTATAAGTGCAGCTCTAAAGCCAGTGATGTTTCACCCATGTAATTGCATCAGATCTGAATTTGGCTCTGCGGCAACTGTATCGATGTTCTTCCCTTTGTCATGGATTATGGTTCTGGCACAATTTCTACAAGTATTCTTTGACTGGGATGTCTGTGACTAAAAGAAGAGATGCTCTTGGTATGGCCACCAGGCTTATTAGATCTTTGTGTAAATGCCAGAGCTGTGCTGCTGAAAGGAAATCTGTCCTTCATTCCTACACATGTTAAGTAACAGCCTCTTTGGTGAAAGCTGCATTTTGTTGCAATTTACTGTCCAAGGCTGGTTAAAATGTCCAGAATACGTGCGGTCTACAGGTGAATGAATGTTCTTTAAATTACAGGCATTTCACAGCCCAGAGCAGAGAAGAGGGCATGGTGAAAATGCATGATCATATGCACTGGTTTGCATTACCATGTCTGTGAGGAGCTGTAGTGAAATACAGCTGCGGTGGATTAGAAAGGTGCCATCAGTAATGTTATATATGTAGCTTTCAACTGTAATAAGGTGTTGCAAGAACTATGAAAATACTTATTATTAAAATCACATTTTTCTGCAAGCACAGGCTGTGCTCCTACTTTCCACTGCTACAATGGTGCTGCTTTTTACTGTCAATAAAATAATTAAATCTAATTGCTCAGTTACCAATTTTCAATCTATTGCTTTGGCTTTTCACCTGTGAAATACTGAGATCTGAAAATCTCAGCTTTACTTAAAACAAATGATGTGTTATTTCATGATAACTCTAAACTTGTAAAGAGTGTGTCTCAAAACAGGATTTTGACCATTAATGTCACATCACTCAAGTCAGGAAACTGATCTATAATTGCTTCCTGTAGTAGCAGTGGCAGAATTAACATAAGCGATGCTGCTGCACCATTAGAATTAATGGTTTAAATTTGTTTGAGTTTAAACTTCCCTGAATTTTACCTGGTATCAGAAAACCTGGGTTTTCCTGAGATGACCAAGTGGGGGATATGACAGATGTCTATAAAATCATGAATGGTGTGGAGAAAGTGAATAAAGAAGTATTATTTAGTCCTTCTCATAACACAAGAACCAGGGGTCACCCAATGAAATTAATAGGCAGCAGGTTTAAAACAAACACAAGGAAGTACTTCTTCACACAGTGCTCAGTGAACCTCTGTAACTCATTGCTGGAGGACGTTGTGAAGGTCAAAACTATAACTGGGTTCAAAAAACAATTAGATATGTTCATGGAGGATAGGTCCATCAATGGCTCTTAGCCAGGATGGGTAGGGATGCAACCCCATGTGCTGAGTGTCCCTAGTCTGTTTGCCAGAAACTGGGAATGGGTGACAGAGGGTGGATCACTCAGTGATTGCCTGTTCTGTTTCTTCCCTCTGAAGCACCTGTCGCTGGCTGCTGTTGGAAGAAAGAATGCTGGGCTAGATGGACCATTTGTCTGACCCAGTCTGGCCGGTTTTATCACTCGCCTTGGATTTCATTCAAGCACCACAAGTAGGGTTGTCAAGCAATTAAAAAAATGTATTGTGATTAATTGCGCTGTTAAACAATAACAAAATACCATTTATTTGAATTTTTTGGATGTTTTCTGTATTTTCAAACATTGATTTCAATTACAACACAGAATACAAAGTGTACAGTGCTCACTTTATATTTATTTTTGATGAGCATTTGTGCTGTAAAAAACAAAAAAAATAGTATTTTTCAATTCACTTCATACAAATACTGTAGTGCAATCTCTTTATCATGAAAGTTGAACTTACAGATATAGAATTATGTACAAAAAAACCTGCATTCAAAAATATGTAAAACTTTAGAACCTACAAGTCCTCTCAGTCCTACTTCTTGTTCAGCTGTCACTCAGACAAACAAGTTTGTTTCCATTTGCAGAAAATAATGCTGCCTGCTTCTTGTTTACAATGTCACCTGAAAGTGAGAACAGGCATTCACATGGCATGGTTGTATCCGGCATTGCAAGATATTTGTGTGACAGATGCACTAAAGATTCATATGTCCCTTTATGCTTCAACCACCATTCCAAAGGACATGCGTCCAAGCTGATGATGGGTTCTGCTCGATAACAATCCAAAGCGGTGCAGACCGACATGTGTTCACTTTCATCATCTGAGTCAGATGGCACCAGCAGAAGGTTGATTTTCTTTTCTGGTGGTTTGGGTTCTGTAGTTTCTGCATCAGAGTGTTGCTCTTTTAAGACTTCTGAAAGCATGCTCCACATCTCATCCCTCTCAGATTTTGGAAGGCACTTCATATTCTTAAATGTTGGGTTGAGTGCTGTAGCTATCTTTAGAAATCTCACATTGGTACCTTCTTTGCGTTTTGTCAAATCTGCAGTGAAAATGTTCCTAAAACGAACATGTGCTATGTCATCATCAGAAACTGCTATAATATGAAATACTTGGCAGAATGCAGGTAAAACAGAGAAGGAGACATATTATTCTCCCCCAAGGAGTTCACTCACAAATTTTAATCGATGTTTTTTTTGTTTTGTTTTGTTTTTTGAACGAGCATCATATCTGGCATGTAAATACCTTGTAATGCCGGCTACAAAAGTGCCATGTGAATGCCTGTTCTTAATTTCAGGTGACATTGTAAATAAGAAGCCAGTAGCGTTATCTCCCGTAAAAGTAAATTAACTTGTTTGTCTTAGCGATTGGCTGAACAAGAAGTAGGACTGAGGTACTAAAGTTTTACATTTGTTTTGTACTTGAATGCAGTTCTGTAACAAAAAAATCTACATTTATAAGTTGCACTTTTACAATAAAGAGCTTGCATTATGATACTTGTATGAGGTGAATTGAAAAATGCTATTTCTTTTATCATTTTTACAGTGCAAATATTTTTAATAAAAATAATATTAAGTGAGCATTGTACACTGTGTATTCTGTGTTGTAATTGAAGTCAATATATTTGAAAATGTAGAAAAACATTCAAAATATTTAATAATTTCAGTTGGTATTCTATTGTTTAATTGTGCGATTAAAACGGATTAATTTTTTTGAGTTAGCACGTGAGTTAACTGCGATTAATCGATAGCCCTAGCCACAAGCAATTAAAAACGGTGGCAATGGGAAGAATGAGCTAGCACTGCGTCTCCCCGCCCCCTTAGGGACCAGAATTCTCAACCTGCCGAGGCCCAGACCTGAGGGGAAGTACACAAGAGTGTCATTAGACCTAGTGAGAAGGAACGTCTGTGTATATAGTAGTATCTTTAAGATGGATTCCAAAGGCTTTATGGACTTTACTGCCTGAATGATCAAACTCTAGGGTTGAATCTGGAGACCTTACCTCCAGAACACTCCCAAGTGGCTTCAAATTATAGATGGTTGGGAGCTACAGACAAACACAGGCATCGCTTCTATATACTTCTGTTTAAAAATCTGCCCCTGCAAACGCTTCCTACCTAATGTGAGTCTAAGAGGATTGTCTACTCTGAAGATGGAGCTCTGACCCTCGCAATGCAGCCAAGCTGCCCCAAGTACATTGCTGTCTGAAACCCTACCTGTGCACTTGGGGGCTAGCTTGTCACATCGCCCAACCAGCCTCAGCTGTGCTGCTATTTTTAAGTGCACTGGCGTGATCAGAGCTACCGCAGGGATGTTTATCCGAACTGGGTATTACACCTCCAGCTCCAGTTCATTAAGCGCTAGTGCTTGGAGGATCCCGCCCTGGAAGTGCACAGCAACACAGTACAACAGTTCAGGATGGCCAGTAGAGAACACCATCCCCAACTTGCAGCGTTAACTGTGGCCAGACAGAACGTGAATGGGAATTTGGCCAGGTTTCCAGGGTGCAATATAATTCTGTAGCATAAAAAACATTTTTTTTGTACCCCAGTTTCATGATTCCAGATTTCTGATGTAAACAGAGTAACGTACAACATTAAAATAAGCAAAAGCAAGGTCTGTGTGGTCTGGAGCGGACTTTGGGCGTGAGACTCTGTGGAGAGCATGTTCCTGAAATGAAGTTTGTGGCTCCTTGCAGGCACCTGATTGTGGAAGTCATTCTCATTGTTATAACTGTGCTTCTTGACAAAATAGCACCAGGAATCAAGCAGGAAGTCAAAACTCTTCAAAATAATTCCCTTAATCCCTTCAAAAATATGTTTCATTTCAACAGCATTATCTACAAGAACCTTGCATTATCTGATCAGCAGTGTATTGCTGCATGGCTGCTATCTGTTGGAAGCAAGACTGGTCTTTTTAGATATATCATTTTTAGGTTTGTTGGAAGGCATTTTATAGCTTTATAAAACCCTTAAAATGTTTTTTAAACATTCCTCCAAGCTTATGCAGCTAGTTTTAGAATAGCAATTTCAAGCTCCTTTATCCCCCAGCAAATGCCCACCATGATGGGGTGTGTAAATGGTTTTAGACATTTTTAAAGCTCCCTAGCAATAAATCAGAAAGGGAACGCAAGCCCCTCAGCCTGTACAAGTGGAAGTCAGTGTTCTAATTCAGATGAATTATATAAGACTGTGAAGTCATTTTGCGTCTTTCTGTAGCAATGTTTATATTTGTACTGTTCCAAGGTGTAGATTTTTTCCATCTGAATGTTGCCTTACAGTGACCGCGCAAGGAGTGTTAGAGGGGCATGTGTGTATCTGTCTGCTTTGGGTGTACTGGCGATGTTTGAGGTGCGCTCAGATGACAGGGGTTTGCAGTGTTCAGGTTGTTAGTGCCAGTCTATGATCTTTCCTTTTAGAGCAGACTTTGGTTTTTGGTTCCCAGAGGGCGGCACAATGAGTGTTTTAGCCAAAGGGCAGCCTGGGATGAGTTTAAGTGTGTGTGGGGGGGATGAGATGAACAGCCACCTGTTGCTATAGGCTAGTGGAAGTGGCTGTCTTGGAGAGGGTCTCATGTCTTGTTCTTTCATTAGAATTTTCTCTCTCCTCCTCTCAGCTCAGTTTTCACCCTGTTTTTTGTCTGCCCCTTCTCTGTTGTTGCCCAAAGTCTCTCCTGAGTGAAATGCAAAGGCAGCACGGCTCACATTGGAGTTGAATCTTGGAACCCACCATGTCTGAGAGGCTTTAAAATCAGGTCCAGCTGCTGAGTTCCTGGGCAGCTCCATACCATAGTTCTTCCAAGTCTCACTCAGCACTAGCCCCTGTAACAAAAAATGGCCCAGATCATTTCTGGAGATGCCTGCATGGAGGGCCCTCTGTCTATAGGTCTCTCCCCTTCCCATGTGGAAGTGCATTCATTTGCCTTTACAGCACTGTACCTTGTCTCTTCTAGATCGCTCTTCACAGGTCCAGGGTCCACATGGCCTGGACATAGAGATTGGGCAGACGAGGGT
Organism: Chelonoidis abingdonii; assembly: GCF_003597395.2. Lineage (NCBI taxonomy): Eukaryota > Metazoa > Chordata > Testudines > Testudinidae > Chelonoidis > Chelonoidis abingdonii. The sequence continues at coordinate 2,090,899 of NC_133786.1, read as the reverse complement.
GAGGAGAGTGCAGAGGGACCAGGGCTAGTATTACAGGAGGGGTCATTTGGAGCAGCTTGCACAGTTCTGGTCACCCATGTTCAAGCAGGTGAATTCAAACTGAAACAAGTGCAGAGAAGAGCTACTAGGATGATGTGGGGAATGGAGGACCTGTTTTATGAGAGGAGACTACAAGAGCTTGGCTTCTTGCAAAAAGCTGAGAGGGTATATGATTGCTCTCGGTAAATACATTGGGGGGTTGATACCAGAGAGGGTGAAGAGCTAGTTAAGTTAAAGAACAATGTTGACACAGGAACAAATGGATATAAACTGGCCATGGTTGTGGAATCTCCATCTCTGGAGACATTTAAGAGTAGGTTAGATAAATGTCTATCAGGGATGATCTAGACAGTATTTGGTCCTGCCATGAGGGCAAGGGACTGGACTCGATGACCTCTCAAGGTCCCTTCCAGTCCTAGAGTCTATGAATCTATGAGTCTATGAACAAATTCAGGCTGGAAACTCGATGATTTCTGATCATTAGAGGGGGTGAGGTTCTTGGACATCCTCTGTATAGGACTTGTGGGGACAAACAACTTAAAAGTTAAAACTAATTAAGAGAAGAGTGGACAAATTTATGAGTGTGATAGTATGACAGGGTTGCTTATGATTGTAGGGGTCAACACTCAGCAGCCATGAGGCTCACTTCCAGTATATGTCTTAAGATACTACAAGCTCATGCTTCAGGGTTTCAGCTGGCCATCTGCAGGGGTCAGGAAGGGATTCCTCCTCTCCCCCTGTGTGTGTATGCATGTGTGTGTATTTTAATCTGCCTCTGAAGCACCAGCTCATTACGGGAGATGAGACATTTGGTGGGGTGGGCCGGGGCTCCGAGGTGGGACTGTGGATTCTCTCTTGGGTGCTTGACTAGCTGGTTCTTGCTCACATGCTTAGAGTCTAACTGATCACCACATGTGGGATCGGGAAGGAATCTTCCCCCAGGTCAGTGACCTTGGGGTTCTGACCTTCCTCTGCAGTGACTGGGCACAGGATACTGACCAGGGTTGTCTGGGTGTATCTCACTTGATCGTTTCTGTGCCATTGTAGGGCCTCGGGCACTGATGCCCCTCGGTCCCTCCAATTCTCTGCCTGTGGCACAGAACAGTCCAGTCTCATGTGGGATGTGATACTTCAGTCTCACGTTGGTTGTTGAGTTTTCTATGTGGAGGCTGGGTGGTGCTGGTGGCTGGTGATAGGATAGGAAGTCAGACTGGATGATCTGGTGGTCCCTTCCGGCCATAGGCGGTGGTATAATAAACCAGGGCGCAGCTGCCACCAACCCGTCGCTGGACGCCTGGGGTGTGGTGGCCCTGCCTGTGCTCCACCTCTTCCTGTCCCTGCTCTGCCCCTTCCGCAAGGCCCCCACTGCCTACCGCTGCCTGGTTAGTCCCTCCTCTTCTCCACTCCATCTCCCCTCTCCAGAAGTCCCCTCTGCTCACTGCGCCCCTTCTCTCTTCCACACTCCTGCCCTGCAAGGACCCCCCGGCTCGCCGTGTCCCTGTGGGTGGTGGGGGCCTCACGGGAGAAGGGAGAGGAAGGATGCAGCGAGCAGTGGGGAGGGATGCAGCAGGTGGGAGGGGGATCATGGTGATTGGGTGGAGCCTGGGACAGAGCAGGGATGGAATGTGGACGTGGCTATGGATGGAAGAGGCGGGGCCGTGGGTGGAAGAGGTGGGACAGAGAGCTAGTCACCCCTAGAGGAAGCTTCACCTGCTGCCCATGCTTCTGGTCTTGAACTGTGTGACTCCTTGTACAAGAAGGATGTCCATCAGTAGGTAATAGATCAGGTGCCAGTAGATCATACTCAAGAACACACAGCAGAGTTCCCAGGGTTTGCAGGACCAGTAAATCCTGTGACTGTTTTGTACTGCCAGTGGCTTCCATTGGCTGCTCTCTACCTGCATGGAGCCATAAGCATGGGATGGTGGCTGGCAGTTTACAGTCACCTTGACTCTGCTCCTCTGTGTCGAGCGAGAGACCCTGGCACACCAACTGGCAGCACGCCAGGTTGCCGCCCCTTTTCTGGCACCTCCAGATCCTCCTGCTGAGGTTCTGTCTGCACTTCTCCTCCCATCCTCCATGTCACAAGCTCCCTGTCCATGACTCCCCCAAATCACAGGTTTTGCTCACCAACCTCTTCCTGGTGCTGGCCACGATGGCTGTCCCACAGTACGGGAGGAGTTGGAGCTCTGCAGCTACAGGACTCACTTCCATTCCCTCATTGTCTCATGCCTCTGGCAGAGCGTTCTGGGCAGCATCCAGTTAAGCCTCGGACTCCTTTGTGGAGTGGTGGACAGGCACCGCCCTGGGCATTACTCTGTATTCCCTCCTGCTTGCTCATTTTAAACATTTTCCTGCCCCATATTCCTGGGTCTTTATGTTTTGTCCCATGGGACTTGTTTGTTTTCTGGGTCTCTACTTTTCCTTCAGTTGTGGGGTCTGATGTAACACCTAACTGTCCTATCCTAATCATCATGATTACTTTTATTACCATATTGTGCTTCGTCATTCATTACTGAGAGTGGTACAATCCAATAATAGCATCCTTCTAGAATGCAAATTTAGCTTGTACTCACCTTAGCAGTGCCAGTTTCAAAAAACAAACATTAGCTAAACACAGAACTTTAGACACTGGGCAGATAAAGATCGCTTATTTTCAAACTGTGTTTTTAGCTAGATCTGTAAAATAACTTAAAATTTGTATGAAAATAAATGTGGTTCCAAGTCTGATACTAAGAGTAATGATGGAGACAAGTGTTAGTGAGTCATGTTTATGATTGTGATCGGTAAACATAAATGCCCAAATAATTAGAAAAATAAATTCCCATTCTTAATAAAAGAGAAAAAAAAACATTAATCACATATGTTAAAATTAAATAAATACGTTTTTAGTGGAGTGAAAAACAACTGACTAAGATAGAGTAGATAATGGTAGTAACATGGAGTGTGTCTGTTGGAGAAAATAAGCAGATTCAAGAACATTTTATTTATTTTTATTTATCTCTACTAAAAATAGTGTGAAAAGTATCAAACTTGTGTTTCAGATATCCATGTTAAGGCTCCAGAACTGATACCTCAAGACTTGGGATTATGTTGCTGTATTATCTCCCGATTGTTCTAAATTTATATATAAACTTAAAATATGGCTTTAATTGATATTTGCATGTTTTTTCTTTCTTTATAGAGGAATAAGATACAGTGCTCCTGACAGCTACTTTCTAAATTATTATCTGTAAAAAAACCTAGAGTTTTCAGGTGCCTAAGTAGCCCCTGAAATCACAGTTAAAGTTCTGTCCCCCCACCAACCCCCTCTAAAAATCTGAAATGGCAGCCTGAGTGGGTCATGGCAAACAGGAGGTTTTTACTGTTTCTGATTTAGCATGGGTCAGTGTTTGCCTTTCTGGTTTATTATTATTTACTTACTGATCCCATCTGTGAGAGAGCCAGTTGCCGATCCAGGGCTGTGCAGCCTTCTGGCTTCGTCTAGACTAGAATTGAAGAGTTTAATGTTAGCACATTAGCTGGGGGCAGGCTAGGGTTTGACTTGGCCAGTTTAGGATGCACTACAGGCAGGATGGCTTTTAGCATCTTGGTTAGCTAACACCTGCTAACATCACATCTTAAAACCCAGTCTAGACAAGGTCACTCTGCTTTTTGGAGAGCACTGAAGGGAGATTTCTATAGGTGTTTTTCTCTTTGTTCCCATTGAGTCACCTGCTTCAGACAAAGAAAAATCAGGTCTGGATTTTAAATACATTAACTTTCTTTTTCTTTAAAATATATTAATCTCAGTCCCAGCGAGTTCCCATTTGTGCAGGGTGCCCAGAAATGCATTTGTGCAGCAATTGGTTTCCTTATATTTTAGTGACAGATCCAACATATCTAACTACAGCAATTAATTTAGCAACATAAAAAATTAAGTGGAACATTTTATCAGCTGAGCAGTTTGCGGGCCCTGTTTATGCACGGCACGGAAGCATTCTGTTGGTCTGGGAGTGCATTTAAACATTAAAAATAGCATTCAAAACCCATTTGAAGTTGTGCACTAGATGAAAATGGTACTTCTGGCAAATATTTAGCACAGAACATGAATTCAGAAGCTTATTTGGCCCTAAAAAAATGTGCTGTACTTTGGAGTGCTTTGTCAGATTGACAGCAAAGAGCAAACTTAATGAACAGTAGTGGTCGGTTATTTTCCTGTAAGAATATGAGCTGTCGTTACACAACAGGAAGGGTGAAATAATCAGAAATGGGAGACAAATTGGCAGGTGTAATCTTAATTGAATTAATCTGTCAAAAATTTACTCTAGAAATTGTGCATTTATTTAGTGTCACTCTGCGTCAAACTTAAATGAGGGCATTAGATTTCTGCTCCTGAGAAGGCCCTAATGCCATAATTTTTCCTAGTATTTGAATAGTTCGATTAACTTTTAAATATGCTGGATAATAACAGGACTAGGAGCCTGTGGAGAGTGACATGCTATCAAACATCCTTATTTATGCTGTTAAGTAAATAACATTAAGGAAAAGGATAGGAGTTCTTTATCTTTTTTCCGGGAGAGGAAAGGATTCCCCCTACTAGCATTACCTTCACCCTGTGCTCCCTTTTGATGGTGTGTGGGAGGGTGAATAACTTCCCACTTGTGCCTATTATTATAATTAGTGTTTGATTGGGGGAGGAAATAGCTAATCTTTCTGTCCTCAGCTGGGCCAGTCAAATCTTTCTTCCACAGAGGTGACAAAGACTGAAGTGCTTCTGATGCTGTGAGAACACCAGGCAAGGTGTACACTGGAGATTTAAATGGTCTTCCTTTCATTCTGAAAAAGAACAGGAGTACTTGTGGCACCTTAGAGACTAACAAATTTCATTCTGCGTTTCCCTCTCCGACTAAGGCGTGAGAATTCCTGCTTGCTTGCTACCAGCGGTTACTTTTGATTCTTACTTTCTGGGAAGGACTGAGGAGCAGTTCTCAAATCTGTCAGTGAATGAAGGTTAACCTCATATCTGTAATTATCTTATTTACCCAATAAAATGTCTATTAGTGATTATTGTCCAATCCAAGTGTGGGCCTCCCCATACTGTCTGCTGGGCCCCACTCATTCCAGGTTGGAGCTGTGTCACTCCAGTGGAGTTGTTCTTGCTTTACACTAATGTGACTAAGACCAGAATTGAGTCCCCAGTGGAATACTTCTGCTTACATTCCTTTAGTTTTCTGGCAGATTTCAGGAAGAGTGTGGAATATTAACTAAGTCATAGAACCCTTCATAGCAGCCATGAAAAGTCCGATTACCACCCCCTGAGAGGACCAGGGCAAGGCTGGGTGCAAGGACCATGCCTAATCTTTCCTTGCCATGTATGTTCTAATCTGGTTTTCAATTTTTTAAGTAGTGGGGCTTCTTTCACTTTTCTTTGGAGTTAATTCCCTAGTCTAATAGATCTAACCATTAGGAAATATTTCCTTGTTTTTAACATATTTTCTGTTCTTAGTGCCATCCTGTTGTCCTGAGCAATCTCCCTTTGTGCCATGGTAGATCATTCCTTTCCATTCACATATTTCTGGACAGGAAGCATTCAAGGCACAGATTTCCCTTCCTTTGGTTTTAGAAGTCTAATATCCCAGTGCTTGGATGGAGAACTCTGTGGGAATGTGTATGCTAAAAGCACCAAGTAAAGCTATTTCACTAGGGGGTAGTCAAATGAACAATCTGGTTTAGTAGCCTAGCTGTTAGAACACCTGGAAGGTAGCCAAGGTCATCTCAAGGTAGGTCATCTTATTGTTTCCCTGTAACAATTTACGTTTGGGATTTTGTTGTACAGTGACAGAATTTTCAGGCTGATATTACTGGGGAAATCTGCTGTTATCTCTGTGTGAATTACAGAAGCTTTTTCTCTCAGAATTAATTGTACCCTTAGAGGGGTTTAGTGCATAATCTCTGGTCTACAATCTCTTTCACTTGTCAAGTGGAGGTCCCTTTGTGGAATGAGTTTGGAAGGCTCAGCTCAAGGGGGAGTTTCTGTTGCATAGTCAGTTGTATTGTTACAAAATTTGGCACACGCCATATCTCTTTGGAGGGCAAGTCTATTACTGAAATGGATTGGAGATTAATACTCTCCACATGCTGCCTCCTGCAGCTGGGGGCCTTTCATTTTAAGATTAAATCCATTGCCAGGATTTGGTGTATCTCTTTGGGGTCAGGAGTGCAGAGATGCTCGCTGGTGTGAGTTTGTGAGAAGAAAAAGACGCCCAGCTTTTCAAAGCTGTCAGCCCTTGATTTTCAGAGGTGAAAATAAAATTCACTCAGAGTGTTGCTGAGAAATGGCACCTGCAGTGTGGGATGCTCAGTTGTCTTGTTTTCATAATTTTTTCTCCTTTTTCCTTTTGCTACAAAAGCCTTAGCAACACAGGAATTGGGTGCACAAGCAGTGGCTGACAAGATTCTAGGAAAGGATTAGAAGAACTGCTAGGTTGCTGTTTCCCCTCCTGTCCGCATACAACAGCAACTTTGCACATACTGATAATTCTTTGCTTGAGAGTATTTTCCAGTTTACTGTGTTGGAGATTGATGTATCACTGGCTGCTGGTGCCATGGCTGCTGCCACAGTGGCCTGATAATGCAGTCTCTCAGTTTTACCCCCTTCTGTGCTGTAGACTCCAGCCAAGCCCTCATGCAGCTAGCTGGGTTATTCCTCTGTTCTTGTTATTTAGCAGGGAATTTTCAGTCCCCGTTCATGCTAGCAACTACTTTTAGGAGGGAGGAAAACATTTTGGTATGTAGGATTCCCAAATGCCCTGGGAGTTCATTCCCCCTTGATTTTGTTCCTCTCCGCCTTTCCTACAGTTTGCATCAATGAACATATTCCTAAAAGCAGAGGAGGAAGTGGGAGAGTAAGGATGAGTTTTTGCAAGTTGTTCCTCAAACTGCTAAAATAAATCTGCAAACTCTTGTTTAAATTGTTAAACATTCTTTAAAAGGACACTGGTTGAATTTGCCCCCAAATTTAGGATCCACTCCTGCAGCTTTTACTCATTTGAGAAGCCCCCTGGAAGTCCATAGGATTACTCATGTGAGTAAATGCTGTGGCAACAGTTAGATTCTGGATATATATATTCACCTCTACCTTGATATAATGCTGTCCTCGGGAGCCAAAAAATCTTACCGCATTATAGGTGAAATCATGTTATATTGAACTTGCTTTGATCCACTGGAGTGCGCAGCCCTGCCCCCCTGGAGCGCTGCTTTACCGCGTTATATCCAAATTTGTGTTATATCGGGTTCTGTTATATTGAGGCAGAGGTGTGTATATATATGTATATTTGGGAAGAAATTTTCATAAGTGCCAAAGGGATGAGGGAGCATAAATCTCACTGACAATCATTGGGATAGAGCACAAGGCCCATTGAAAATCACTGGGAAAGTCCCAGAGGCAGGGCTGGCGCTACCATTTAGGCGCCCTAGGCAATTGCCTAGGGCGCCAGAATTTTTGGTGGGCGGCATTTTGGTGGAGGGGGCGGCCGGCAGCTCCAGTGGAGCTGCCACAGTGGTGCCTGTGGAGGGTCCGCTGGTCCGCGGCTCCAGTGGACCGCCCGCAGGCACGACTGCGGCAGCTCCACCGGAGCCGCAGACCACCGGACCCTCCGCAGGCACCACTGCGGCAGCTTCACCGGAGCCACGGGACCAGCGCGCGGGGCGGCAAAATTACCATCCGCCTAGGGCGCTCAAACCCCTAGCGCCGGTCCTGCCCAGAGGCCCTTTGAAAACTCTCTTCCAATGGTTGTATTTATTGTATTAATGTACATTTCCCCAGCCTTTCTAAGGCAGTCTCACCACAGGAGGTGAGAGCCCACTTCTGACTAAACCTGCAGAGCAGCAGAAACGTCCCTTGATTTTTAATTCCAAAGGAAACATTTCTTAAAATGAATCAGCGTCTCCTGTAGGATTTGCACCTTTTTGCAGCTAATTCCTGAGAACCTAGACCTGCACCAGAAGAGAAACTGACATCTGTTTTCACTTTCTAAGCTGAGAGAAATACAGGACCTGATCCGCAGCCCATTGAAATCAGTTGCAGTCTTGTCTCTGGGCATTGGATCAAGGCCCCGGTGTGTAAATAGTGAAAAACAAATGAGATTTGAACATTCCAGCTGACTAATCTAAGGGTATTTGTAACCTGGAAAAGGATTTGCATGCTTCATTTTGTAAAATGTGGCTCTAAAGGCAAGACTTTGGGTGACCATGTGAGCCGCAGAGCGTTCTGATCTTGCTTTGTGTTTTCTCTCCACGCACCAGTTAATAGGGCCGGATTTTCATTCTCCCCATCCCCAAGGGTCTGTTTGTTTGTTTGTGTTTGAAAGACATCTGATATCCTCTCCTTGGCTCTGCCAGTTCCCTGCTGTGCTGGGATGCTGAGCTGCTTCACATACTGCCTGCTCTTGCTGATGGTATGTGTGCATGACCCCATGTGGGGCAGAGGGCATGCCAGCCCAAGGAGCTGGCCATGGGCCAGCGCTTGGCCATGACATACAGGACCCTTCATGAAACCAGACAGAATTAAACCCTTTGTTTCCTGTTTGCCGGGCCGGCTTAGAAAAAAGTCAGTGAGCATGAAGCACCCAACAAGACAGTCTTTGTATTAATTTAATTAATCAGTTTAGCTGAGGGGCAGTGAGGATGGGAGGTCATACTATAAATACCTGCATTTCTTGGAGTTTTGAGATGGTTCTGGTGCAGGGGCCTTATAACCCACCGGGGCTTCCGCATTGCCAGTGGGCACAGTCTGTCTTGTGATCAGGCTCAAAAGGAATTCCCATGAGGACCTTGCTTCCCTGTCCACTGCACTGCTGCCAACCTGCAGCTGTTGATGTCCTTTGGAATTTTTTTTCTACCCACACCGGTTCTTCTCGCAGCATTTCTGTCCCCAGTGATTCAGAACTGAGGAGATAGTTGCTAAACGCCTGTGACCAAGACACTTAGCTCAGTGTGCCTGGTCTAGGAAGGCCATGCATGCATGTCTGGGGATGGAGATAGCACTTAACGTTACAAACCACACTTCCATGTCATTAGAATGGGTCCGTCAGCATTTGTTGGGGATGAATCTTGGCGCAGCGGCTCAGCCTAGGAGGAGGCAAGTTTTTTAAACAGAAATAATCGGTGTGATTGTTTTTAAACAGTGACAATATGTGTGAAATATCACAGATTTGGGGTTAATTTTCATCAGTTTAAAATGAAACCAGCTCAGTTAAATAGCACTCTCTGCCTTGGCTTTGGAGTTTGGAGGCATCGCTGCCACACAGGGACATTAGCAGTATGGCAGAGAAGTTTTGGCAAAATCTAAATTAAAGAGCCCCTTATGGCTGGTGGTATTCTCTGGTTACAAACTCCATGGCCTCTTGAGTCATGGATCTAGTGCAGGAAGGAGGAAGGGAGAGTGACCTGGGTGGTCAGGAGCGGTGTGTTGCATTATCACAGTCCTTGTGTCCAAGACATTTCATCATGTTAGTCATGTTTCACAATCGCTGGTTGCAATAGCTATTCTTCCCAGTGGCCCACATAGTGCTTGGAGTTGGAAATCATCCCCTTATCAGTGTGCAGGCTGCTGGGAATAAAGTGAGCAAGCAACTCCAGAACCATTCGAACAATTTACCCAGGGTCATGGTGGATTCTCCATCACTGACAGTGTTTAAATCAAGACTGGATGTTTTTCTAAAAGCTCTGCTCTAGGAATCATTGTGAGGCAAATCTCTCGCCTGTGCTGTACAGGAGGCCAGACGAGATGATCAGAATGGTCCCTTCTGGCCTTGGAATCTATGAATGTTTCTTGGCCCTTCTGTCATTGTTCTATGTCGAGCAGTGATCCTAGCACATAGTCCAGACCTCCTCTTCTCACAGCCCACTGTGATACCTGGGGCAGGAAAACTGTATGGTGCTGGCTGGAAGCTGAGGGCAGGATACTCTTAGTAGAAGGAATTTTCAGCACAGGTGTTTGCTGCCCTCCTGGACTGAGATGAGCATTCATCAAAGAGTCTGTTCCTGAGCAAAACTTGGTTGCAAACTCTGGCGTATAGCAAGACAAGTACATCTCAGATCACTACCGATAAATTACATCTTAGAGTGCTTTCAGGATGGCCTGATGGGTTCCAAACTGCCTCCAGTGCATGTGATGGCTTTACCCAGGCCTTACCCACTGTACTAGATGTTGGTAAACAAGGATTCGTTTCATATCATCTTCACAGGGAGCAGTTACTGAACTTGCCACAAGTTTCTGAGCTGGAAGCTAGATTTAGGACTGCAGGCTGTGTGATTGGTTGGGAAGTGTGACGGGGTATATCAGCCCCGCACTGGTATAGCAGGGATTAACCCTTCTCTCTTAGCTGAGGAGGCCACACTCCCTTCTCCCCCAGCTCTGCTTGGCATGCTGTAGTTGGAGCTAGTATATAAAAGGCAGCAGAGCAGCTCCATCTGGGCTGACCGCCAGTGGAGAAGGAGGTGTGTCGCTAGCTCCTGAGGGAGGACCGTCTGCACTCCAAGATGTGGAGGCAAGCCAGTTGGAGATGGACCCTGATGCACTGGCTCAGGATGTCACAGAGAGTGGAGAGAGTGGAGAATCCCAGAGATGGAGAACCCCAGAGACTTGGGTAGGAAGTAACCCAGGGAAGCTTTGCGGGGAAACGGTTACAGAACTGGACCAAGGTTCAGCATGTTTTGGTAGGAGCCCCACTGAGCTGTTGTTGGGCAACTCCACCATCAATAGGGCCCTGTGTTGTGGCCCGGTGGAGAAGCTGGCCCGGTTTCTCCATTCCTGGCCACTACCCACCCTGGGATGGTAGCCCCGCTCACCAGTATTATGGACTTTGGCTGCTAGGCTGCACTGCCCTGAGAACAAGGGTCATATTAAGGGCTAAGAACTCAAAGCCACGCAGCCCCAAGACATGGGGCAGCCCTTCAGAGTCGATTATGGCGCTGTGACGCACCTTTCCCCTGCCTTCACAGGGTGACGGTGTATCAGTCCCGTGACAACTGGTGGAGAATGGGGGCATCAGTCGGGGCCTGCTAGATGGAGACAGAAAAGCTTATGAAATGGCTGCTAGAGAGCCAGCAGCTACAGGCTGCTCCAGCAGCTCGCCTCACAGCAACAGCTTCAGTGGCACAGCAGCAACTGTGGGAGTTGGCCACCCAGCAACAGGTGCAGCAGGAACGACTAGCCCAACAGATGGCATCATTGTTGTGACCCCGTAAAAACCCTTTCCCTACTCCGGCCGGGTCCGAGGCTGGGGATGGCCTGACGGGTATTCTGGTACGCCAGACAAAGATGGGACCCAGTGACAACCTGGAGGCATTCCTTGTGACATTTGAGCTGGTCGCCACTGCTGCCCTGTGACCACCTGAATAATGGGCCACACTCCTAGCCCCTTACTTAACTGACCTGGCACAGATGGCATACCGGAACCTTGACCCTCACAAGGCGCAAGAATATTCTAAGGTAAAGGCAGCCATCCTGGACCAAAGAGGCATCAATCCCAAAACATACTGACGGCGATGCTGCTGTGAGTGGTACCTGCCAGGGCCAGACCCAGAGCTGTGGCACAGCGAATCCAGGATTAGTGTTGGTGGTGGCTGGAACTAGAACATCGGACCGGGGTCCAAGTGGCTGAAGCTGTGGCCACGGAACAATTCACTCAGATCCTGCCTGCTGGGGGGGAAGGAGTGGGTGCAATGGCATCGCTCAGCAACCCTTGCCGAAGCGGTCTCCCTGACAGAGGACTACATGGCTGCTGAGGGAGCGGAGTGATCGGGACATAAATCGGGGGGCCCCGGGAGATCAAGACTGACGGCCAGGTCAGTGGCCTTGCAAGACCAAAGGGGGGAGTCTCCGCCTCTGTGCCAGGCTGTCAGCACCCACAACAGGGCCCAGTGCAAGGGACCCAATCGAGGCAATCTCTACCCAGGGCAAAGATGACTCACTGGGTGGATGGAGCGCATCCCAGGCCACTCCTCTCACAAGGGCAAATTGTGATCGATGTTATGAGAGTGGACAGGAAGGGCACTTCCAGAGAGAATGCCCTTACATGCACTGCAATTACAGGCAGGTTTGGTTGGCCAGTCACCATGCCTGGAAGAGGGAGTGAGGTAAGATCTTGGTTCCTGTTCGAGTGGATGGGATGCCAGCAATGGGCCTGGTAGACTCAGGATGCAGCCAAACAATCATCTGTGCTCGGCAGGTCGAGACCACCGGCCTGGCCGGGGCACCCATACATCTGCAATGCATTCATGGGGGTGTGAAACTGTACCCAACCATCTGGGTGCAACACGAGACTGCCCATCAGGAAGGACTGTGCCTAGTTTGGGTGGCCCAAAGCTAGCCTACCTGGTGATCTTGGGGCGCAACTGGCAGGGTTTCGCTGGTTTCCTTCAGGAGTGGCACGCACACCCCTCGGGAGCTAAGGAGACACACCCCGCGAGGAGAGGGTTGCTGGCCTTCCAAGGCCAAACAATCCCACAGAAGGACCCTCGGGAAATCCTGGGACACCAGAGGCAGGCCGTCCCCCAGTTGAAGCCCTGACAAGGAAAATGCAAGGATGGCTGGACATTGACAGGAACTTCCTAGAAGAGCAAAGGGGAGACCTAAGCATCAGCTGGGCCTGGCAGCAGGTGGCGGGTCCTACCTGGAAGGAGGATCAACCTCAGCACCTTCTCCAAGGACCTCAGTTTAAGATCTGCAATGATCTTCTCTATTGGTTAGTCCAGGACCTGCAGACGAATGATGACCTGCGCTAACTGCTGGTCCCACGGTAGTTCCTGTGAGGCTTGCTCTGCCTGGCCCTCTCGGTACCCTAGGCTGGGCACCTGGGGAGGGAGAAAATGCTGCAGTGGGTGACCCAAAGATTCTTTTGGGCTGGTATACACCAAGAAGTGCAAGACTACTGCACCTCTTGCCCCGGGTGTTCGGAGGCCAGCCTGAAGGGGGTACCAAAGGCCCCCCTTGTGCCCTTACCCATGGTTGGGATCCCCTTCGAGCATATCGGCCTGGACCTTGTGGGGCTCCTGGAGAAGAGCAGCATGAGCCACAAGTATATCCTCATCGTAGATGACTACGTGGCATGGTACCCGGAGGCTGTACCTTTGTGGGCCACTACTGACCCCATTATTGCTAACAAACTTCTGCAGATCTTCACTAGAGTTGGGCTACCGCATGAGATACTAACAGACCAGGGAACTAATGTAACATCCAGGCTGATGGCGGAGCTATGCTGCATGCTAAATATCCACGCCCTCAAAACCTCTATCTACCACCCCCAGACAGATGAGTTAGTGGAGCAATTTAATGGGACCCTGAAGCTGATGCTGAGGGAGTTCATGGAGGACAATCCCTGGCACTGGGATAAGTTGGTGCCCATACTACTCTTCGCCATATGAGAGGTTCCACAGGCATCCAGTACACGCTGTGGGAAGGGTACCAGGAGCTGTGTACTATGGCGTGGGAGAACCTGCTGTGGGCCCAAAGTGCTCAAGAGAACCAGTATAACAGGGGGACAAAGATGAGGACCTTCAAGGCCAGAGACCAGGTCCTGCTGTTATTACCCTCCTCGGAGTCTAAGCTACTGACCAAGTGGCAGGGCCCCTTTGATGTAACCAGATGGATAGGCCCTGTCGACTACGAAATACGGCTACTGGGGTGTCGGAGAGATGCACAGATTTACCACGTGACCCTCCTCAAGGTCTGGAAGGAATGGGAGGGCTGATGATCGTTCCATACCACCCAGAGCCCGAGTTGGGGCCTCTGGCCGACGAACCCACTGAGCCAAGGCTGGTGGCAATTGGCCAGGAGCTCGATACCTAACAGCAGGAGCAGGTATGACAGCTAGTATCTTCCTTCCCCACCATCTTGTCTGCCCAGCCAGGGAAAACAAATGTGACAAGCCATTGCATTGACAACATCCCCAGCCAGAAAGTGAGAGAGAACCACCATCCGCTCCCCAAGAAGATGGGTGGGGGGGGAGTGTGCAGAAAGAACTAGAGAAGATGCTGGTCCTGGGAGTGGTTGAGGAGCCCATAGTACTGGTCCCTAAGGCCAATGGAGCGGTCAGGCTGTGCATTGGCTTCAGGAAGGTGAATGGTATCTCGGTTCGACGCCTACCCCGTGCCCCAGGTGGACAAACTGCTTGAGCAGCTGGGCAATGCATAATTTATCTCCACCTTAGATCTGACTAAGGGATATTGGCAGATCCCTTTGACGCCAGCCTCCAGAGAGAAGACAGCTTTTCCTACACAATTTGGCCTCTACCAGTTCACCATGATGCCTTTTGGATTGCATGGGGCCACCGCCACTTTCCAGCAGCTCATGAACCAAATATCGAGTCCTCACAATTCATACGCTGCCACGTACATCAACGATATTGTCATCTATAGCGCCGGCTGGGAGGAACATCTCCAGCACCTTGCGAGCGTGCTGTGAGCCCTGGGAGATGCAGGCCTCACCATGAACTTGGCCAAGTGTCACTTGGGACAGCGAGAGGTGACGTATGTGGACCACACCACGGGTAGGGGAAAGCTACGCCCCTTAATAGACAAGGTGCAGGCCTTGTGGGACTACCACACCCCACGACAAAGAACTGGCGGGGTATTGCTGCCAGTTTGTACCCAACTTCGCCATGCTTTCCACCCCACTGACGGACTTGATGAAGAGCTCCCAGCCACGGAAAGTCCAGTGGTCCAAAGACTGTGAGGCTGCCTTCCTGGTGCCTCTGCTGTCCCAGCCTGACTTCACAAGCCTTTCAGCCTCCAGATGGATGCTTCAGAGATAAGGGTGGAAGCAGTGCTTTCGCAAGAGCTAGAGGGGGAGGAGCACCCCATCCTGTATCCCAGCCCCAAGCTGTTCCCCTGGGAGATCCGCTATTTTACAATAGAGCAGGAGGTTTTCGCTGTTAAGTGGGCAGTCGACGCCTTAAGAAATTACCTTTCAGGGAACCACTTTTCCTTGGTAACTCCTTCTGTGTGCTGCCAGGGAAGGCCCATGTGATCACAGACTTCTTCTCCTGGGCGGGGGGAGGAAAGGGGAAGGGAGCGGGGAAACCATGTCATCCTTCATTTCCAAGCAGCACTCGGAGATGTTTAAAGCACTGAATGGTGAAGATGCTTTGAAAACCTTGAGAGATGGAGTGGCACAAACAGGAATTGCAGGGAGCATTTCAAATGTACTTATAGGGCACAATAAAGCTACCGAAAGTCAAGGCCACTTTTTGAACCCTACTGCTAAAGCATTGGAGGGAAGGAAGCTCCTAATCTTCATTGTGCAGGTGGATAAAACATACAGTTCAGAAGCTCAAAAGGCAAGACTCTGGTATCAGTCGATTAATAGCAATATCCTGTGTGGAAAGACTGCATGCTCCTTCTCCATCCTGATTATTAGGGTAGTGCCTAAGTACCAGCCAAGAAGGGGGCTCCCTTGTGCTGGTCAGTGCATAAACAGAGCTGTAGAGGGTGTCTGCCCTCAAGAGCGGACAATCTAATTAGACCAGACAAATGCAGGGTGGGGAAGGGGGGGAACGCCCCAGCCGATTGAACAAGGGATGGCAGCAAGCAGCAAGTTAGTGCCATGAGCTTGCTTGGTTTTAGGTGAGTTTAGTTAGGAGGGGATCAGCTAAGTGGGAAGAAGAGTGAAAAGATGGAGGAGGGGAAATGAGAGCAAAGGGGGAGAGGATGTGGGGTGAAGCTGAAGTGAAGAGACTGTGAAGAGGGAGGTCTCTGGAGGTCTCTGCTTTTGGCTGCTTCTGCTGACCAGAATGGATCTTCTCTGCGGACTTTCCCTAAGGCCACATGGCAGGGGGAGGGGAGGCTCCACCTGGTTCTAGCGTCCCCAGAGCGCTGCGGGGGCGGGGTGTCTCCCCTGCACATTTCTAGCTTGGTAGGGAGGGGTGGCCCTGGTTCTGGACTCTGTTGTATCCCCTCCCCATAGTGCTGCAGTGTCTGCTTTGGCTGCTTCTGCAGCTGCTGCTACTGGATCAAGATCACCAAGGTGATGGCCTGATCCAGCCACATTGACTGGCACAACAAGATAGATGCCCTTTTCTTTGCAGATGTAGCAGCTGGGAGATAGAGACAGCAGTCAGGAATCTAATGATCTCTCCACTTACTTTTGTTTCTGAACCACACGTAAATGTTTGCCCTACCTGGATAGTGCTGTTACACAGACCTCCCAGCAGGATTGTCAGACATAGGAAAGCAGGAGAAAGAAGAAGGTTGTCTTACCAATTCATTTTTATTTTTACTGCTATTTGTGTCTGGCAGTTCATCCAATGGAGCTGAGAGTAGATGTACACGCTGTAAAATCTCTATTGTGAGTATGTGCGCATGAGCACAAACACCTGCTTTGGCGCCCTTGTTTTCTGCAAGTGTCCAAGTGTTTGTGCTTTGCTAGTGTGCAGGCTCAAGAAAGCAAATGTTTAGTTTGAATGCTCAAATGTTTGCCAAAAGCAAATTCTGAATTGTGTATTCAATTATAAAATTATTTGGTGCAGTGTTTGGATAGTTACATAAATCATGTGATATATTATTTCTGTTCCCTGATTGGATCAGTTGTGTAATTTATCAACCCAGTGCAAATTTTGAACTACAAATATCACAATTGTGTATGCTATTAGAAATTTGCACTGTGTTAAGTTAGTTACAGTGTGAATTTCAAATTATGTACATGTTCCAATTGCAAATAATGCAATCAATCTGAAGACCAAGAATTATTTGCTGAAAAAATTGCAAGTAACTGTGAAATTCTTGAATCACTTATTATTCCAAATCTGTCCCTAGACAATTCCTACCTGAAAAAAAGGTGAAATTTATCGAATAAATTCCAAGTTATAAATGACTTGTTCAGCTGTACTATACAGATAAATAGTTTAAATAAAAAAATCCCTTAGGACATATTGTAGTGAAACTGATTCAATATTTAACAATCCAGTTAGTATCGTTACAGCTTTGGGAGTGTCCATAAGGCAGCGCCAGTGGGTGGGGGAAAGAGATTGACTGCTGAGCCCTGGTGCAATTTGGCTGCCTATCCCTGCTCTGTAGACAACAAAAATCCTCCACAGAATTGTCAGTTATGGAAATTGGGGGAAAATTAAAGTGACAAATCAAATTTATTTAAATAAACTTTTCACTGTTAATGGATGGGAGCCTGCACTATTGAGAATTGTATGTACACGGTGCACAATATCTTTGTGCTATGTTAAACAACCCTGGCTGTATTCTAGTTGGTTTGGTTAGGCCTAGCCAGATTGTGTAGGCAAATAGTGAAGGTATCTTAAACACCCACGCCCCCTGCCGCTCTCCTCTCCTCCCAAAATCCCACAACACTATGGAATTCTACACGAGAAGTAGTATTTTGAGAACATTAAGGTTGCAAAGTAAATCACTCTGAAGTCACAAAAGCCAAAGTTACAGTAGCCTTCAGCTATGTGGTAACACTTACTGTTATTTCTGCAGGACTTAGCCTCATTCTCCAGACTGTCTCCTACTGTTCTCCAGATATTACACTGGCCTAAGGCTCAGGATCGGCAGCTTTCACTGCTCAACCAGTAACAAGGTTAAGGGCGAGGATCTCATGGGGAACGAATATTTGATAAAGGGGGTCTTCAGTGTAGCAGACAAAGATATAACCACCTTGCAGCCATTGGATTTTGAAGACGGACAAATTCAGACTGGCTGTAATGTGCAAATTTTAAACAGTGAGGGTAATTAGTCACTGGAACAGTTTACCAGGGACTGTGGTGGAATCTCCATCACTGACCATTTTTAGCTCAAAATTGAATGTTTTTCTAAAATGTATGCTTGTCATATGTGAGACTGCCCTGTAGCACCACCCGCTTAGTTAGTGTGGCATTGCAGGTACTCACTGCCTCAGTTTCCCTTTTCAGAAAACCAGTAACTTCACTCTAAGCCCTCTTGACACATGACTGAATGATACCATTCTGGGGGCTGGGTTATTATAAAACTTCCTACCGAACAGTCTGTAACAAAAAGTCCCAAATGAACAGAAGGCAGTTTGTTCCCAGTGCCCTCAGGGTTATCTCTGTCTCTCTGGGTGTGCCTGCACTGCAATTAGACACCCGCAGCTGGCCCATGCCAGCTGATTTGGGCTAGGGGCATTCATTGCAATGCAGATGTTTGGGCTTGGAGTGCAGCCACAGCTCTGGGACCCTCCCACTTGCCAGGTCCCAGAGCTCAGGCTGCACCTGAAGCCTGAACATCTACACTGCAAAATGAAACAGCTCTGAACACTGAGCCCTGCGAGCCTGAGTCAGCCAGCACAGGCCAGTTGAGGGACTCTAATTGCAGTGTAGGCATACCCTATGTCTCTCCTTTTGGCAGGAGCCCCCGCCCTCCTCCAGGAGCTGGATAGTTCAAATAGTCAGTGTTCCTCTCCTTACCAGAAGTCCCCAGCTCTTCTCTTGGAGCTGGGTTGCAATTCAGCTCACTATCGGACTTTAGATAGCTTCTCCCTGAGCTGGCCCCACTTAAGTCTCAGGTCAAAGGGTCTAACAGCAGCAGAGCCACCTCCTTCTGGTGTGAGGAGGGAGGCAGCATTTATGCTGGTTCCCTTTTCTTAGTTCAGCCCCAGTTGGTTGGAGACAGGGGGAGCTTGCCCCACCCTCCCTGCAAGGCTCTGGATCCTTAAAGAATCAGTATCAGGATTTCCTCCTTGAACGCTCCTTACTCCCAGGACCACATCCTCTTTCCCAGGATCTCTCAGGTTCTTGTATCTATGATAGGACCTTTCAACTCTTAAAGAGCCATGCCAGCTTGTAAGGGGGACTGACCGTTAGGTAGTACTGTCCTTAAGGGGCAGAGTATGCATCACAATTCTATACTTCAAACAGGAATTCTTTCAGGGACATTCTCTGGCCTGTGCTATCAGACGGTCAGACTAGCTGATCACAGTGGTCCCTTCTGGCCTCGCGATCTAGGAATTATCCAGGAAGGCAAGAAATGGGAGCGTCATAGCATTGGAAGGGGGTATGAGCTCTCCAAAGGGGAAATCACTTGCTTCTAGCTCCATTACAGACCCTACAACAGTGACATTAATATGTACAGAAAAGCTAGCGTACCTCATTTGTAGAGGTTCCTAAAGTCAGTTATTGATAGAAGGGCCCATCGTGATTGGCCTGTGCTATACAGGAGATCAGACTAAACAAACATCCCCAAAATAATTCCTAGAGCAGATCTGTTAGAAAAAAAATCTATTCTTGATTTAAAGATTGCCGCTGATGGAGAATCCACCACAACTTTTCCTCTTTAAGTCCTGTGAAGCTTCCCAGGCCCCGGCAGGCATTAGCCCCAGTCTGCGGTAGGAGCTACAGACACTCAGCATCACATATTATCTGAGGAAGTCAGTGGCAGCACAGAAAGGGAGAGGGCTGGATACCATACATGTGATGAAATGTTTTGCATACAGCCATCTACACATAAGTCTCTGTGCTAAAAGCTTTTCACTGTATAATATGTTAAGTGTAGACAACTGCATCTGCTCTCAGGTTACATTTAGTGCATAAATGCTTGTGAATAGCACTGCGGTGCAATGAGAAGTGCTTAATGACATGCACACCCAAATGTTCATGAGCTTGAAGGATTTTTGCTGCTCCCACTAAGCCACCCCAACCAAAAGTCAGCCTAAAAAGCTGGAACCACATGCCCTCTAACCTGCTATACAGGATGCAGTGCCTCCAAGGCAGAGGTGGGCAAACTATGGCCCGCGGGCCACATCCGGCCCACAGGACCATCCTGCCTGGCTCCTCAGCTGCTGGCTGGGGAAGCTAGCCCTCAGCCCCTCCCCCGCTGTCCCCCCTCTCCCGTTGCCACCTTGCCACGTGGGCAGCGCTCTGGGCGGTGGGGTTGCGTGCTCCTGGAGGGCAGTGCAGCAGCATGTCTGGCTCTGGTCGGGGGACACGTCTGCCAGACATGCTACTCTGAGTGGCATGGTAAGGGGGCCGGGGCCTGGGGGTTGGATAAGGGCCAGGGAGTTCCGGAGGGCAATCAGGGGACAGGGAACAGGGGGTGGTTGGATGGGGTGGAGGTTCTGGGGGGGCGGTCAGGGGATGGGGAACGGGGGGTCGGGAACGGGCTAAGGGTGGTTGCGATACGCTATGGGGGTCCTGCGGGGGCCTGCTTCCAGGCGGGACGGTGGCCGTCTCAGCGCTCTGCCGACGCCGGAGGAGGTTGTGTTGGAAGGTGAGGGGATGAGGTCCTTGGAGGGGTGGCTAGGGGCGGGAAGGTCCTAGTCAGAGGGGGATAGGGGTAAGGGGGGACAAGGAGCAGGTGCTATGCTTGGATGGTGGTCCGCTGTTGGATAGGGGATGAGGTCCTGGGGGGTGGCTAGGGGCGGGGGGGCCTAGGAGGGGGAGGTAAGGGGACAAGGAGCAGGGGTGTTGGATGGGTCGGTGGTTCCGAGGGGACAGTCAGGGGGTGGTAAGTGGGAGGGGCAGATGGGGGCAGTGGCCAGGCAGTTTGGGGAGGCACAACCTTCCCTACCCAGCCCTCCATACAGTTTTGCAACCCCAATGTCGCCCTCGGGCCAAAAAGTTTGCCCATCCCTGCTCCAGGATTAGCATGGGCCAACACTGGCCTTAGAATTGCTGCCATATCCAGGGTTCTCTGAACTTCTTCGATTGGAATTACCCTGGAGAGTCTGAGAAGTGTGTTGTGGAGGGAATCAGTGCATAGGGAATAGCTGGGACCCAGTGGGCAGAATGGAGTACCTCTTGTTTCTGTTCAGGACAACTACACCTGCATTTCCCCTCTGTGATCCCTCGAGGGCACCCACTCTAGGTACCAGACTCCTGAGTTGTCCTATGGGGAGACCCATGTCTCTCACCGTGCTGACCAGAGTTTTTCCAGGTGCACAGTTTCTTGCATACACCTAGATATCCCCAGCAAGCCAGACAGCCTTAACAGGCCAGCATTTGCACTTGGCTTTCCCTTCAAAGACTATGAACAATGTGATTGCCTACAGTTATAAGGGCTGTTCAGCCCTTTCTAAACAAGCACATTTATTCTTAAGGTGAAGGCATGACACAGAAAACACATTAAAAACAATAAAGGAACCTACACGCATGCTAATAAGTTACCAGAGATCACCTTCCAACTCCAGCAAGGGCTCTGGTAGGGGTCAGTCCTTCAAAAACCCACCCAGGGTTTTTTCTGTAGTTATAAGTTCATAACTATCTTAGCTCAGAACTCTCACATCCCCATGAGTTATTCAGTGTCTCCTTTCAACAGCTTTTGCTTTTGATATCCAGTCTCAAGGAACAGGCAATTCGTAGACAAAGACCCTCTGCTTAGCGTGTAGCTGCAAAAGGCTTGGTTTTTGCATAACTGGAAGTGGGGAATTTGCATTCATCTCCCTCTAGAGATTCCCAGGACAAAACCACTTGACGCAGTTTGTTCTGAAAGTCCATCCTTGTCTAGCACATTGTTCAATACAGTCCTTTGAAGTTCCTAACACTTCCCTGGGTTTGCATCACTTCTCCCCCTAGCGAGGTTACATGCAAATCCTGGCCACAATAATACACAGCCTTTGCATTGAATACAATTGACTCCGAAGACACTTCAACATAATTCAGTTTGTTTTTTCAAGATTATTTCAAGAGATTGCCACCTCTGTCACACCTCTCTTGGGTGCCTTCTTCTGCGTGCCAGCATTTTCAGCAGTCAGCTCAGCTAGAATGTTTTCCATGCTTATACTCAATGGCCTGTCCAGAGGGCATGAGCAGAAAGTGTTCCCATCAAAAGGGCTCACAGGTGAAGCTTTCTTTGTTGGCTTCTGATCATGAGAATTTGCTCTGTCGGCATTCCCCACCCCACCCCTGCCCCCACACTAGCTGTAGTAGCCACTCGTGCACTAGTGAGGAATAGTGTTTACTAAAGGTGGATGATTAATGGATTTTTTTGATTCATTAGAAGGTTTGAAAAATTGAAAAAATCATTTGAGGTCAAACTAAAAACAACTTTTGAGGTTTTTGGTGAATTTGAAAAATGTTTTGAATTGAAATTGTCTGGGAATGTCAATGAAACATTTCCCTTCGACCCACCACGTTTCAGTTCAACTTTCAGCCATTTTGACAAAAGCAAGCAAAGGATCCCCAAAACTGTCCTCAGGAGGAGGAGGGACAGAAAGTGGTGGTGCCACTGTTTTAAGCTCTAAGTCAGTGGTTAGGGCCCTCACCTGGGATGTGGGAGACCCGTGTTCAGTCATTACGAGTGACCTGCCATGGATCAGCCAGCCAGGGATTTTCTGCCACTTGAGGGGGAAAGCCTGCTTTCAGGAAACCTAGGATCTATTCCGTTCATTTAAGGAGCAACTGATAAAAAGATACTGGTGCCTGAGGCATCTCTTGGGCTCAGCTGTGGAAAATATAAGGCCTGCAAATCTTCATCCCTTTATCTTAGTAGGTATTGGCCATCTCCTCGCAATCCATCTAAAAACCATTTCCCACTCTCCTCCACTAACTGCAGGGCTGTGACATGGCTGCCACAGTGCACTCAGCTGATGAGGTGAGGTTTTAGCCACACGTTTCCAGTACAAGAGAGAAATCTGAGTGCAGCTGTTTTTATCAGCTGTTTTTCTGTGCTGCTGGACCTTAGTGGACAGAATGTGACACCAGTGAATTGGACTGGGGTAGAATTACAGATTAAAGAGTTAGAGATGAGGTGAGGCCCTTCTCCAGAGGCAGTTGGAATCAGTGTGCAGTGTACCCAGAGTTCCATTTTTTACATGGCTGACTTTTTTAATGCTTTTCTTAAGATAAAAGAGGCCCTTATTTGGAATGTGTGCTAAAAGATTTATGAGTGTTACACATCTTGAATAATTCTACCTGTAGAAGCCCCTTCATTGTACTTTCTTTTCATGTTATAGAGAACATTTGAGGACTACAAGGTTGACAAAAGGAAAGTCTCTGAAGTGATATTTGAAATCATTTCACAAGAATTAATTGACAAGCTTCCCAGACTGGGAATATGACAAGCTTCCCAGACTGATGGAGGATATGGCGGCATTGGGGTCGGTTGGTGGCTTGCTCCTCCCAGCTTTTGATGTCCGCATCAATTTTCTTAAAATATACTTTCAGTGTGTCCTCTGATCACCATACACATTATAAGAAGCGTGATCAGTTAAGGTGAGCTGTTGTGAGCAGGAGAGAAAAATAACTGTTTGTAGTGGTAATCAAAATGGTTCATTTGCAGCAGTTGACAAGAAGGTGTGAGGAACCGTAGGGGGGGAAAATCAACATGGGGAAATAGTTTTACTTTGTGTAGTGACCCATCCACTCCCAGTCTTTATTCAAGCCTAATTTAATAGTGTCCAATTTGCAAATTAATTCCAATTCAGCAGTCTCTCATTGGAGTCTGTTTTTGAAGTTTTTGTTGTTGTAATATTGTGACTTTTAGGTCTGTAATCGAGTGGCCAGGGAGGTTGAAGTGTTCTCCAACTGGTTTTTGAATGTTATACTTCTTGACGTCTGATTTGTGTCCATTTATTCTTTTATGTAGCGACTGTCCGGTTTGGCCAATGGGCATGACAGAGGGGCATTGCTGGCACATGATGGCATATATCACATTGGTAGATATGCAGGTGATGGTATCCTCTGAATAGATATGTGGACAGAGTTGGCATCGAGCTTTGTTGCAAGGATAGGTTCCTGGGTTAGTGTTTTTGTTCTGTGGTCTGTGGTTGCTGGTGAGTATTTGCTTCAGGTTTGGGGGCTGTCTGTAAGCAAGGACTGACCTGTCTCCCCTGATATCTAACCTAAATCTGCCTTGCTGCGGATTACGCCTATTACCTATTGTCCTGCCTTCAGTGGACCAGGAGAACAGATGATCACCGTGCTCTTGGTAACAGCTCTTGTTATCAGGTCATCCTCAGTCTTCTTTTCTCAAGACAAAACTTAGGGTTTTTAAACCTTTCCTCCTAGGTCAGGTTTTCGAAATCTTTTATTATTTTTCCTGCTCTCCTCTGGACTCTCTCCAATTTGTCCACATCTTTCCCAAAGTGTGGCACCCAGAACTGGACACAGTACTGCAGCTAGAGGCCTCATCAGTGCCAAATAGAGTGGGACAGCAACCTCCTGTGTCTTACTTACAACATGCCTGTTAATACCCCAGAGTCATATAAGCCTTTTTTGCAGCTGCATCATATTGGTGACTCATGGTTAGGAAGAAAAGCTTGAAAATGTGACCCCTAAAGGCTCAGATGCCAGCAGACAAATACTCACCCTCAAGTTGTTACTTTTTAAAAATCTCATGAGTTTTGGGCCCAGCCCCTGGCTTTTGGACACAGAGGCTGGTGGAGTGGCAGCAGGAGACAGAAGCAGATGACACGGTTGCAACCAACAGATGTTTCTCTGACTGGCTCAGACAGCAGATAAAGTGCAGTCGCTCACTCACATGGCAATGTAGAAATCAGAACCCAATTATCTCACATGACTTTTCTGACCAATCATAGCCAATCAACCCAGACCGACATTCAGAAAAGTAACACAAAAATCTTCTAACGATTTTCAATCAATCTAAAACTAGAAAAGCTACTTTTGGTTGAAACTTTGTAAACTGCAAATATTTAGTGACCCTAAAAGCAGGAAAATGTGAACAACAAAAAATTGTGACAAATATTTCTCTCCGCTAGCTGCCTGCTCAACATTTTCAGCTGTTTTCCAAATGAGGCCTCTTGCCATGCTGGGTACTATCACCATGACTGCATCCCAGGCTCTGGAGCCATCCACTGCCCCAAAGTTTATCATTGAATGAGGCAATCCTGCAACAGCTGCAGTAAGAACAGGATTTAAAAATATCAAAATAAAATCCACCCTTCTCAGGGAAATGGTGAGCCTGGCTGATGGTTCATAGATCTTAAGGCCAGAAGAGGCCATTCTGATCATCTAGCCTGACCTGCACAAGGCAGGCCAACAGTTTCACCCAGAAGAACAGGCATAGAGATGAATGATTTGCCTGAGGCTACACATCAGAACGCAGAATCCTGGCTCCCAGGCCAGCATGCTGTCCACTAAACCACACTGCCTTCGTGGTTTGGCCCCTGCTTAGCCTAACAATCATAAGAGAGACCTGACTCTACAAAGCTATCGTAAACTTACCACCCAATTCTGTCAGCCTTACCTACAGCAAGTAGAACCTTGGACCTGTCATTGCAGTGGGACTACTCATAGCAGCAGTGTTATCAGTCTAAGCATCCCCAAATCACAAGATTGGCTTAAAATCATGAGATTTCAAAATGATGATAAATGTTGGGTTCTCTTTATTTCCTGTCTGTTGTTTTGAACCTTTAGGTCACGCATGTGCCAAGTTTTTACTCTGTTATCCACAACCAGGAGGGCCAGAAACTTACTCTTTAAAAAAAAGGAAGCTGAGATTCTCACCAAATTACCGGTCTCCAGGGTTGGGGCTTTAATATCACAAGAGCCAGTGACATGGTAGAGAGTCACAAGCTGGCTTCCCTGCTACAAGTTTTAGCGAGAGTGGCTCTACTGGTAATGTGCCGTTATGAGATCTGAGCCACTCCCGCAACTGCTGAATTCATTTTCAGTCACTGGCATTTAATTTAATTACCTGCATTTGTAAAACACTTGGAAGTAAAATGCCATCTATGTACTGGGTGCTGTATTATTTCTTTAAATACATAACTGACATTAAGATAAATAGATAAAATGGTAATAGAAATTCCTCCGTTATCTGAATTATGCATATCATGTGCATTATGTTTCGACTGTGTTAAAACGGGAGAGTTTTTATTTATTTATATGATGGGTAAATTTAAATAGAGATCTGGGTGATGTCATCTGAAACCAGGAGGAATAGTTTGTGAAACAATATCCCATACAAACCTTAGCTGGCTGTCTTAAAATAGCTATTTTATAGCGTGGAAATGTAATATCTCTTTGAAAATGAGCACCTGGCTGGATCCTGTAAAATTAACTTCAACTGCGGCATGTCTTGGTGAATCATTCCATATGAGTTAGGCCTCACCCTCCTCTTGGTTATAGCTTATATTAATTTTGCAGTAACTGCCTGTCTCTAGCCATTTGCAAGTCATTTCTGTGGAGCTGCAGGCCAGAATTAAAATTGACCGAATCATTAACGGCAGCCACGCTGGTTGGTATTGGAGAAGTTATGATACAGCAGATGAAATATGTCTGCACTCTTGGTTCCAGTATAGCTGGGAAGGATTAGAAGACAATTAATAAATCATTTAGTGCTGTGAGTTTAAGTAACTTCTTATTATAGGTTGCAGCGATTTATTGTGCACTGGCACATTTCCTCCATGTTGCATCCACTTTGTTTCAATGATTTTTAATAAATATATAAAAAATATGAAGTGTGTGTGTGTATAGATGATTAATTTGTAGTCTGTGTGCCAAATGAATCACAGGATTCTTTCCTAAGATGAAAAAGGCGTCTGTACAAAAGACAGCGTAGATTATTAGCATGTGGCTGACTGAGGGTGTCGGGTCATATTCTGCACCCACAGCCATAACTGCAAAGGATTGTAACGTTCCACTAACCTTAAAATGTGTCTTGTAGTTAAGCTCCGATAGAAATATGTGCCTCACGGCTCAGGTGAGGTAGCCTCAGAATATGTTTGGGTGGTTGTTGTCTACATCAGTGGTTTTCAAACTGTGGGTCATGACCCCATACTGGGTTGTGGAATGTAAGGCGCTGGGTCATGGCGGCTCTGTCAGGACCGCTGACCGGGCTGTTAAAAGTCCCGTCAGCGGTGCTGCCCGGCTAAGGCAGGCTAGCTCCTACCTCATCTGACACCGCACTGCACCATGGAAGCAGCCAGAAGGAGGCCTGGCTTCTAGGCAGGGGGGCCATGGGGCTCCATGCGCTGCTCCTACCCCGAGCACCAGTTCTCAGCCAATGGGACCTGTGGGGCAGGGGCATTGCCTGCAGGTTGCCTGCACCCCAAACCCCACATTCCTGGACCCACCCCAGAGCCTGCACCCCCGTCCCAGAGCCCTGATCCCTTCATGCACCCCAATCCCCTGCCTGAGCCTTGAGCCCCCCAAAACCTGGAACCCCCGCTTTCACCCTAAACCCCTTATCCCCAGCTCCACCCCACAGCCTGCACCTCCAGCCCAGAGCTCTGCCCCCTCCTGCACCCCAAACCCCTTATTTCCAGCCCCACCTTGCAGCACTAACCCCAGCCCTCTGCCCCACCCCATGCCCGAAACCCCTCATCCCCAGCTCTGTTGGGTCATGGGCATCAACAATTTTCTTCATCTGGGTCGCCAGAAAAAAAGTTTTAAAACCACATGCCTTGTAAATGGGTCGCCGTCCGGGCTTTGGTTTGGATGCTCCTGGTGCTAGTGATTGTCACCAGATGGAGGGTGCAGCCCGTGAGCCTCCATAGCTAAAGTTGCAACTTGTTTTCTATCATGATCCCAGTCTTGCACCCCACCCAGCCCTCCGCAAATTCCTCTATAAAGGTAAATTTAATTTTACTTTTGGCAGGTGTGCTCAGTGGTTAGGGAACAACATTTTGCTCAAATTTCAAGTGATTTACCTTGGGATAGAATAGGAGAAATCACCATGCATTATCTCGCCTAGCTGCCCTTGCCAACTGTGCTCGGAGCTGGCACCCCAAGTTCCAACAGTCAGAATTCCTGACTCCATTACCTGCTCCTGGCATCTTCTCCTTCCTCCACCCTTGTCCTTCCAAATGAGATCTTCCCTGCTCGTTCCCTTTCTTCAATTATCTGCTCATCATTCTGGTGGCTGTGTCTATGGCTCAGTGGGGAGCAAGAGAGGGAAAATATCTGAGCTGCCATAAAGGAGGAGCTCCTGTAAAATAACTCATTCTTCTTTCTAGACCCAGGGCCTGGCAGTCCAATACTGGCACCTCTTTTCTGCCATGCTCTCCAGAATCTAAGCTTTTGTTTGGTCACAGTCAGTCTCTAGCTGCTCTGGTTGCTGAGAGACCCTGAAAACACCTGTGACGGATACAGTGACGTCTGCCTGTACGATTAGCAGAAGCTGAACCATAGCTCAGAGGAGTTGATAGCCAGGCTGATGCCATGCCAGTAATGATACTCTAAATATCAGCATTGTTAACTAGTTCACACATTGTCTAAGTGTGTCAGAAGGGCAGGGGAAAGTCCTGTTACTAAAGCTAAACAATCTACTTTGAGTGGCAGCTCTGGGCGGAGCTTATCTTGTGGGCAGGGCTTGGAAGAGTACCACTGCCTTGTTTTTCCACTGACTCTTGGCTGCAGCAGTTTAATAACTTCTGACTGATGTAAAAGAGAGCATGTATGCAGATCCACCCCGTACTATATAACGGGGCACACTATGTGAAAGAGCCTTGGGTTGCCAAATACTGAGAAGATCTTCCCCAGCTAAGGCAGGGTTAAAAATATATTGACAAAGGGAGTGGGGGCAAGATCATAGCAAGTGCAGGGCCTGGATTTTAGTATTCATTATTTTTTTCTGTGTCCTGCAGCCTGCTTTGATAAATGTCTGGCGTAGTATCATGTGATCTGTATGTGATTGCCTGATTCCAGAATATATGTCCCTTCTCATCACAGGTAACTGAGTTTTGCTGCATGGGAAGTGGGAGTCTTTCGTTCCTGTCTCCACAAAATTCTTTTTCAGATGAGCGAAGTCACTTCTCTTTGCCTCAGCGGCTGGACTGAAATCTGGGGAAGATGGCAGCTGGACTCCTTTAAATTGTATTTCTTGTACAAATGTGCAGTGAACAATATTCAGTCTTGATTCCTCTGATTAGCTGGTATGTGTTTACACCAGAGGATTTAGTACTTGATTACAACAGCAGCAGGTGAGAGTGCCGCAGAACCAATGCGGAGCTGCTCATTGGGGAAGGGCTTAGGTATTCCCAGTGCCACGTCATAAAAACTCACTCAGAGCAAGTAAAGGTGTCTGAGCCCTGTCTGCATTTGTGCTTACACAGTTACTCTGGTTCAGCTGCACTCTTTCTGGTGGTGATGGCTACAATACAAGACTCCTTTTTCAAGTGTAGACAAGGCAGTAGGTTTCAGAGCATGCTCCTTCTATGGGGACTTCAAAGGGCTTTCCTCACAGCAAGGTGGGATGCTTTTTCCCAGGATAGGATCTTTCAGAAGCCTTGTCACAAGATTTTCTATAAAAGCAAGTCACTGTGTGGCTGGCTTTCTCTGCAGAGTCACCTAACTCCTTTTCTGCTTTGGCTTTTTGATTTTTTTCTGTGCATTCTATTCTGGCTTTGAAATATCCCCTGCCAATCAATCAGGGTTTGCGATTAATTTGTCTTGCTGTCTAAAGTCCTGCACCTTTTGTATCTCTTTTCCCCAACCTGGCTTCTAGCTGACTTCCTTTAGGAGAAATCTTCCCAATGCCATGTTCCAGAGGTGATAGCAGGACAGAGAATATCTTGCTGATCTACTCGAGCTTTCAGATGGCACTGAAAAGTCCCGCTGCTGCGAGTCAGTGGGTGCAGCAGCTATCCAGGCCCTATGTTTAAAGGAACCCTAATGATCATTTGTGCTTGTATAGGTAGCTCATGAGTCAGCCTCCTTTGAGGATTTTTATGATGTGTTCGCTTTTGAGAATGTAATAAAAAAAACCTGAAGGAAATGTCTGGCAGTGAGCTGAGTAAGCTCAGGCTCAAGGAAATTCAGTGCCTAGTGAAAGAAATGACCTTTCATGACAAGCATTAGGGGATAGATAATATGGGGACAATATTAGATAAATATCTCTGTAACAGAGGCCTAGCAAAGCCAGCAGCATTAAACATGTCACTCTGGGAATGCATGGCCACAGCAGCATTTCTTGGAGAAACACTCTGAGGCTGGTAAGTCATTACTTTTCAGAGGAGTGTCCAGATCCCCTTCACTGGGTGGTTAAATGTGGAGTTAGGTGCCTTATTTTACGCAGCATTGTTGTAGGTGTGTCGGTCCCAGGATATCAGAGCAGCAAGGTGGGTGAGGGAATATCTTTTACTGGAACAACTTCTGTTGGGGAGGGAGACAAACTTTCGAGCCACACAGAGCTCTGCTGGTCCGACCAGCCCTGAAGAAGAGCTCTGTGTAGCTTGAAATTTGTCTCTCTCACCAACACAGCTGGTCCAGTAAAAGGTATTCCCTCCCCCATCTTGTGCCTAACTTTAGGCACACAAGTGTGAACATCTTGTTCTAGGAGTTTTTAACATAAACTTTGCTTTCCTTACAGTTATACTGAGCTATTGGAAAAACAAGTTATGTAAATAGGCGAGAATGCCATAATAAGGGACATTTTCTTACGGTTTGACTGTGTATCCATATGCTGCATTCACACTTACTTGCATTCAAAAGCCTTGCTGCTGCAGTCACAGGTTCATTTACTGCAATTCCACAGTTTCTTTTGAAGAGAAAAGAGGGAGAAAGTGAACAAGCTTTGCTCTCTGAAGTTCCCAGGCTCATCAGCTCTGCAGAACCATGAACTTATGAAGGGAGGCCCAGAGCTTTATGAGAGTCCATCCTAAACAGCTTGTGAGTAAGCATGGGGGATTGAATCCCATGCTACAGAGCTCATAACTAGCCATCCTGTAGCTGCAGACGGTCTCTAAAAATATAGCTATAGAACATTTAAATGCACCCCATCTACCTCCTGCCTTTGCTACCCACAGCAAACCCAAACAATGGACTCAGCACTCTGTTTCCAAATACAGCTACCATTCTAATGCCATAAACAACATTCTTCCACTGAAGCGTATGGACTGCTGCTTAGTGAGGGCTGTCTCCAGCCAATTCCAACTTCCAAAGCTTAGTCATTCCAGATGGAGTCTTGTGGGGGCTGTCTGTTAAAGAGCAACACTTTTGTGCGGGTATTTTTTCTATGAAGGAATTTGGCTTGAGTCTCTCAACAAAATACACATTTGGCTGCAGACTAGGCTTGGAGAATATCAGTCCCAAAGGGAAGGACAAGAGTACTTGTGGCACTTTAGAGACTAACAAATTTATTTGAGCATAAGCTTTCGTGGGCTAAAACCCACTTCATCGGATGCATGCAGTGGAAAATACAGTAGGAAGATATATTATTTACACAGAGAACATGAAACAATGGGTGTTACCATACACACTATAACGAGAGTGATCAGTTAAGGTGAGCTATTACCAGCAGGAGAGGAAAAAAACTTTTGGTAATGGTAATCAAAATGGTCCATTTGCAGCAGTTGACAAGAAGGTGTGAGGAACCGTAGGGGGGAAAAATAAACATGGGGAAATAGTTTTACTTTGTGTAATGACCCATCCACTCCCAATCTTAATTCAAGCCTAATTTAATGGTGTCCAATTTGCAAATTAATTCCAATTCAGCAGTCTCTCATTGGAGTCTGTTTTTGAAGTTTTTTTGTTGTAATATTGTGACTTTTAGGTCTGTAACCGAGTGACCAGGGAGATTTAAGTGTTCTCCTACTGGGGATAACTTATCAGAAACTGATAAACATCTGAAAATAGGGATTCCCAATGGAAAATGTTCAGCAGCCTTCCTGCTAGCAGCAGGTACTGCAGTAATTATCCTTTGGTTTCTTGGGCTGTATGCAGCAGTGCCATTGTGCTTCAGCTAGTGCTATGTCCAATGGTTCTGCTGAATAAGGCTGATGCTGTGATAGATGGTAGGCAATGATTCTGGATTGATTTATGAAGAGAAAAGAAATGTGCCCTATGCATGGAAAACGTAATACGGAGAAATGTATAGGTGCAAATGATTGGGAACATAGATCAGATTTGGCCCAAGTGCACAACTTATGGAGGGAAGAAGCCCTCGCTATCTATAGCCACGGCAGCAGAGAGCGAATAAAATGGTCAGTATATAGTATAAATCCCAGGGCTTTTTTTTTGTTTGGCTTGTATAACTTCCCCTTCAAACATCAGGATTTAGTCCATAGTGATTTTCCTGGACCTGATTGCTTTGGGAAGGCTCCCTGGTTCAGGACAACTGGAAAGCTCCCCCTAGATCCACTGAGACTAATGATCCAACTACCAACACCCCTTCCCCACTCTTAGGTGGTGCGTTGTGAGGAGTGACCTTACAGTCCCTTACTGGTCTCCCCCTTCATCAGCCGGCATTGTGCACCTGCGTAATGGGGCAGACAGAAGTCCTCTGTTTTACCCTCAGCAAAGGTATCTCCTGAGCGGGAGTGGTGCAGACATTCACCCCGCTTCTCCTATAAATATCCCTGAAGGATCGGAAGAGAAGGTAACTCAGTCCTTGGCCTTTGACTGTTCTAGCGAGACCCAGAATAAACGTGTAGGCTAATGTTAAGGACAAACTCACATGAAGGATATTGCCAAATACGAATGACAGTGACAAATCTGGCTGGATGGTGGCTGGTTGAGTCAAGCTTCTGTTCTCTGCTGCATTCTGCTTATCTCCTTTCTCTGAAACTTGGCATCCCGAGTCCCTGGGTGATTCGGATACTGAGTTTGATTTTAGTTTCTGACAGCAGAGGAGAAGTAGGAAAACCCCACAGGCCTGCAGTGAAGAACTGTCTGAATAGTGGGTGCTGGTGAAGCTGCCACTGTTCAGGAGAGAATTCTGGGCATTGTTGTCACTGCCACTCAGGTTCAGGTCAAACTGCTGCAGGTATGAAACAGATGCTCCCAGGAATAGTTGCCTTATACGGTCTCCTCATCTCGCCAGCCAAATACTTGGTGTTCAACAGTTCCTGGGGCAAGAAAATGTCATTTTCTTAATGTGTCAGATTGTTATGTTTCCTTTCTTTGATTTCTTCTGTCTCCTTCATACATCACCACCAACAGTGCGGAGTCCGTTTCTCGCTGTGGCTGGTTACTGACAGGGTGCTCTGCTGCACACAGCTAGGTTTGCATTAGCCAGGGCAGAAGCGGTAAAAGCTCAATGTCGAATGGAGGCAGCTCAGGTTTGGGGCTAAGGAGGTGGGGTGTGCAGGGGATTTGGGCAGCACCCGGAACTCTGGCACTGGTGCAGTCGGGAGGGCAATGGGGCATGCTGAGGAAACGGTGCAGTCCGGGCAGCTGCTGAGGCATGGTGTCTCCACTCTGGGGACCCAGTGCAGCTGCCTGCCTGGCTCCCTGGTCCCCACCTCGCATGCTGCTTTTATATAACTGGCAGCGACTCCTGCCCTGAAGGTGAAACAGTTCTGCCCCCATCTCTGAAATGATGCATCTCCACCCTGTCCCTGCCCTGCCTGGCTCCACCTCTGACTCCAGGTGTTCCCTCTCCCCAGTGTCAAGCCCAAGAGGGCTGCGCTGAAGGAGGAATGGGGGAGGGCTGCCCCTCTCACACCCTCCCTGGGTACAAAGGAAATATTTGGGGTATAAACATAGATCAGCCCCCACAATATTTCCACTGGGGAGCGCTAGCCCCCACTGGTGCCCCTCCTCTCCCCCATTCTGCTGCCCTGAGCCAGGTAACCCTGCGAGGTGAAGTGCTAGAGAGAAGGGAAACAAGGGTGACCCTGAAGCAGTGGGAGTGTGTTAGGTGCGTAAGGAGGAGGCAGGGCTGGCTGGTGTGCTAGCTTTGCAGGATACATGCATGCGCGCACACACACACACAAAATTTGTATTTGGGGAAATGCTTTCAGCTGGAAAGAAGGGAAACTTGGCTCACATGGCTGACCTGTGAAGGAGCTGTCTGGGCTGCACCCTTTTATCCCTTCAGATTTTGTCATTCTTTTATATAAAGCATATTAACACAGTCTGGCTTTTTGTCCCCTTCTAGTGGCTAGACCATGTCTGAAGTTTATGAGTCTGCTATTCTCACTGAACTAGGGATTTGGGCCCCTCCTTCCCTTCAGGACCTGTGAAAATCCAGTCTGATGTTCATAGACATGGCGGATGCTATCAAAGAGGAGCATCTAAGGTGGAAGGAATATTTGCAGCCTTTTTTGTGGGGTTTTTGATTGTTTTGGTTGACTTTGTTCCAGGGTATTTTTAAGGGGGGTCAGCTGGGATCTTTTTGCATGGAAAAAGGTGTCGTTGTGAGTGTCATTCTTATGTTGGAAAGGTCTTTTAAAAAAGGAAT
Source organism: Chelonoidis abingdonii (assembly GCF_003597395.2). Lineage (NCBI taxonomy): Eukaryota > Metazoa > Chordata > Testudines > Testudinidae > Chelonoidis > Chelonoidis abingdonii. The sequence continues at coordinate 2,056,831 of NC_133786.1, read as the reverse complement.
GCTTTGTAGCCTCTCCTAGAGATGGTCAGACTCTGGAGTCACCTAATCTCCTTTTGCAAATTTGTTCCATAACCAGATACCCTGGACCATGCATGCTTTATTCCCTGCTTTTATGTGCTTCATCTTGGCGTCTGTGAGCTGCAGTGTCCCAGGGGAGAGAGAGGTTCATAGATTAAAATTCAGTCTGTAATATAGTTTTGTCTTGATTCATTAATTGCTTTGAGGATTAGGACGAAAGTATTGAACTGGCATCAGAAACTGATGGGGAGCCAATGGAGGGACTTGAGAACAGGCCATGATGTGTTCATGGCAACCTAAACCTAGGAGGAGGCCAGTGGTGGTGGGAAGTAAAGGAATCTATTCACTCTCTTTGAGTAGAGCTTTGTTTTAAGTCTGGCATGGAACCCAGTTGGTGGAGAGGTGCCCGTAACAGAAGCCTTTCCGCATTGCAGTCTTGGGAGTGTTGCCATTAAATAGCAAGGAGCTATTTCCTAACTCTAGTAAAGAGCTTTTTATAGCTGTTACAGCTTGCAGCTATGTGATGGCCATTGTCAATAAGCAGATAGAGAGAAGGATCCATCCTTTGTTCATGCGATGTTAGTCGAGATATTAGAATTCATTGTTACAAAGTATAAAAGGAGAGAATTATTTGAACCATGCTAGTCTCTCCCCAAAGCTAGAGCTAACCTGCTTGCATAAAATTAGCATTTAATAACAGCTTTGCGTATGTTTGAACAGAATGGTTCTCCGTCTTCCAGAGTGTATTCCAATTAAAATTCATTCTATCCCAGGCAGTAGTGGGAGGAAATACTTTGAACTGATTGAGCCTGCAGCTGATTTGGGATCCTCCAGAGTTCACCTGTTCTAATAGCATTTTGTAGATAAAGTTTGTAATCTGAGGCGAGCTGTCATTTAGCGACAAGAGATGGGGATCGTAGCTTGGGGCTGCACCAGTGATTGGTGAGAAACGATGTCATCTGAGATGAGATACTCACAAATAATTTGTTTGCTCTGCCACTACCATGACTTCTTAATAAATCACATTTCTTTAAATGCTCCAGCTTTCAAGGCAGGAGAGTGGTGGGCTGCCATGGTCATAGATGGAGAGTGTACTAGCATTTTATATAACAGATGCTTCATATTTGTGCTATGATCTTGTGGAAATTAACTCCAATAATGGATGCTGTGGCCTGGCTCCCATGATTCAGGTCAGAGGGGGAGGCAGAAATGTCCCTAGTTAATTATACTGTCTTATTTCAACCTCATCCCCTGCATAAAATATAGATGGTCATAACTAATTCCCTGGTTGGGGAGGTCAGGAATTGGTCTTGGGACCAGTCTTATTTAACATTTTCATTAATGACTTTGGCACAAAAAGTGGGAGAGTGCAAATGAAATTTGCGGATGACACAAAGTTGGGGAGTATTGCCAATACAGATGAGGAATGGAATATTATACAATATTTGTATGACCTTGAAAGCTGGGGTAATAGAAATGGGATGAAATTTAATTGTGCAAAGTGCAAGGTCCTGCACTGAGAGACTAACAATGCACATTTTTCTATAAGTTGGGGACATATCAGTTGGAAGTGACAGAGGAGGAGAAAGACCTGGATGTATTGGTCAATCACAGATAATTATGAGCTACTGGTGTGATAACGGCCATGAAAAAAACTAATGCAGTCCTACCATGCATCAGCTGAAGTATTTCCAGTAGAGACAGGACAGTGTTAGTACCATTAAACCAAGCATTGGTGAGACCTCATCTGGCATGATGTGTACAGTTCTGGTCTCCGATGTTTAAGAAAGATGAATTGAGACTGGAACAGGCACAGAAAAGGGCAACTTGAATGATCAGAGGAAAGAAGAACCTGCCTTATGGGAGGCAACTTAAGGAACTTGTCTTATTTAGCCGAACAAAAAAAGGCTGAGGGGAGCTATGATTGCTCGTTATAAATTCATTGCAGGGGTAAACACCAGGGAGGGAGAGGAGTTATTTAAGTTAAGGGCCAGTGCTGGCACAAAACCAAATGGATATAAACTGGCCATCAACAAGTTTAGGCTTGAAATTAGATGAAGGTTTCTAACCATCAGAGGAGTGAAGTTCTGGAACAGCTTTCCAAGGGGAGCAGTAGAGGCAAAAAATCTACCTGTCTTCCAAACTGAGCTTGATAGGTTTATGGTGGATTCTCTGTAACTTGAAGTCTTTAGTTTATGATTTGAGGATGTCAGTAACTCAGCCAGAGATCAGGGGTCTATTACAGGAGTGGGTGGGTGAGGTTCTGTGGCCTGTGGTGTGCAGACGATCAGATTAAATGGTCATGATGGTCCCTTCTGCCCTTACAGTCTGAGTCTTAGGGGGACCAGGCAGCAAGTGTAAAGAATCAGGATTGGGAGCAGGAGGGGGAATAGTTATCTATAAGACAAAGCCCCTAATATTGGGATGGTTCCAATAATATTGGGATATTTGGTCACCCTAATGAGTCCGAGTCACAGAGTAAGTTTAACCCTTTGTTTGTGTCAGACACCAATACCTCCTGGTGGTGTTTTATCTACAGCTGGTGGAGGAAGGGCAGGGTCTGGTGAAGCGTCTGTCTGAGCAGTGGTTGAGAAGAGCGGATGCAGGCACAAGGGGTATGGGACTGAGTGTTAAAATGTAGCTGAACAGTTTCATAGGGGCCTCTGAAAACTGACCTCTCGGGATCTATACTTGGGAATGTTTGTTTCAACCGTAGAGCTATGATATTACAGGAGAGGACTGGGCTATAGAAATCAAAAGAGCAGGCCCAATAGGTTGTTCTGCTTAAATAGGACACGTAACAGACCTGTAGTGGGAAGAAAAATCATCAGAACTAAATTAAGCAGAGATGGCCACATTCTCAGCTGGTGTAATCAGGCAAAACTTCGTCTAGATCAATGGAGCTGTGCCTGTTTACACCAGCAATAAATTTAGCCCGTAGGGCCTGACAGTGCAGTTCCTGTGTATGGGAAATTGCCTTTGAAACAACAGGAGCTCCCAGGTGGGGTGGATCCAATGCTGAGCCCAGTGCAGGGAAATGCAATGTTTTAGCAGCCTGCACCTGTAAATACATGCCTCTCTCTTGTGTGTGTCATTCTGTACTTTCCTGACCTTGGTCTGTCATGAAAAGGGGAGTTTTGTGCACTTCATAATTTCCATGAACATAACTGGGTGGAACATAATGGGGGAACTGAAATCTGTAAAGCTGCCACATAGAGCTCCAGTCCAGTCTTGCTTAAGGTAACCAAAAGCAAGTGTGAAAAATCAGGACAGGTAATGGGGGATAATAGGAGCCTATATAAGAAAAAGCCCAAATATCAGAACTGTCCCTATAAAATCAGGACATCTTGTCACCCTAGTTTTGCTGCACCTCTCAATAGAAGAACCAAGTCTAAAGCTTCTTTTAGGAGAAGAGCATTTAGAAAGACATTCCTCAGCCTCCACTCAGGAGAGTTATTACAGCCAATTAATAGCCCAAAAGAGAAGATCTTCAGAGGCAGTTCTTTAAGGAGTCAGGCAGTTTATGTACCTGTAAGTGGAGTTCTCTGAAATAAATTTTCTCTTCAGCACCTCACTCACCTACCCTACATCTTTAGGACGTCCCTTCTATGCCCTCACACTGAATGTCTTGATCTGGAGTGGGGTGTATGTAGGGCTGCACTAAGTACTGCTTTGTAGGTTCTGAGTGCATGATGCCAAGGCCACAGTCGCTGAGGTGTGAACCTTCAGGGACAGTATATAGATGAAAAGAACTTTCTCGCCAAGGTCTGAGAGAAGGGTGCAAATTACCGGGGGGAAGGGGATCATTGCTTGCACTACTTGAGGCATTAATTATGCCATTAATTGAAGCAATTAAAAGTCAAAGCCCAGAATTCCAGTCTTGGTTGGTGAGGAGGAACTAATATTCAAATATTTTGTTTTGAAAGTATTATAGGTTCCTGGGCAAATGCTGACTGCTAATGGGAACCCTTATGCGGTGTATTTGGACATATTTAAGTGTCCACATAATAAGCTGTTACCAAGCTGGAATTTTAGATGTTTTCTGATTTACATAATTTCATGTGAACGTCTCACTTCTACTTTACCTGAATTTCCTGAAATTTAGAAAACTCGAATTTGTTTTATGGTTATTTGTCTGAATGATCTTTTTATTTTTTAAATTCAACTTTCTTTAAAGAGATAGCCAGAAGTAAGACAGTAGGAACCAATGGGTTGTAAAATTCTTGGTTGGTTAGTTCCACATGTCCATCCAATCTGCTTCAGAGTTCTTTTTTGTTCATCGTCCTTTTCCTGATTAATTATTACCCATGATGTAAAGTACCATACGACACACTCATTCTTACCGCTTGATACCTGCCCTCACCATGGGTCATGAGTGAGGCTTGAACCTAGGACGTTCTGCACCAAAAAAAGCCAGCTTTTTTCCACTTGAGCTTAAGGAGGATTTCGGTTAAATAATCCAACAGTGGTAGTAGTGTTTATTCTTTTCTGTGGCTCAGTCGCTACAGGAGGCTATGACGATAACTTAATATGTTACACTTCTGTAAGGCCAAACAACCTGCTTATCTGTACCATCTGGTTTTGGGTTAACACATTTAAGTGGGAATTCTAGTTCTCACCCAGAAGCAATAATTTTGGGGGGGTATCATATCTTTATATGATCTCTGCTCAAATATGCAAAGGATGTTAATAGATCTGATTGCATGGGGGAATTTCCAATATTTTGACATCTTGTTTTGGTTCCAAATGAGGAAAAAAGCTGAAATAACATATATTTGGAGGGATGAAATTTCCCCCAAAACTTTGGAATTGAAAACATCAGAACATTTTGATCAGAGACTTTTAGCTGAAATGAAACATTTCAGCATTCCCAAATTGAAATGTTTCACTTCAGGTCAGGTCGACGATAAGCTGCGTTTGTCTGAGCTGCTGTGGTGCCTCATAGGAGTTGCAGTTTGAGCACCTCATGCCCCCAATGTCCGATGTGGGACAGGCTCCTTGGCCGGGCTGCCTCTCCTTTGATGCACCATGGGGTCTCTCTGTGGCGGAGGAAACCAGGAAAAATAAATGAGAAGTTTTTTTTTTCTGGGGAAAATATCGATTTTGCAGAAACCACATTTTCCATAAAAGCCCCACTTTGATGGAAGTGCAATTAAACAGCAGCTCTGCATGTGTTTGTGCATCCTCAGTAGAATTGCATTTTAATATTGCTTTCCTCACAGATAGGCAAAGGAATTAGCCCTCTCCAGGGTCTAACGTTTCCCCCTTAAACAGTCTTTCTTCCAACTTAAAATAATGAGTTAATATTAAAGTGAGGGCTGAGTCCAGTGAGATCCTGGGCACTTTCCACTTCTACTGTGCTCAATGGCTAGCACTTTGCAGTGCCTGGCTTCCTGTTTGGAAACCTGGTCTTAGCCTGAGCCTTTGCAAGGTGCCTCCAGGTGGTACTGCCAGTAAGGTTGCCAGGTGTCAGGTTTTTCACTGGAACGCCCTGTCGAAAAGGAAACCTGGTGGCTCCAGTCAGCACTGCTGACCGGGCTGTTAAAAGTCTGGCTGGCGATGCAGGGGACCTAAGGCAGACTCCCTGCCTGCCGTGGCTCCACGCGGCTCTGTGCGGCTCCATGAAGCAGTGGCATGGCCTCCCTCTGGTTCCTACATATAGGGGCAGCCAAGGGGCTTCCACACGCTGCCCCCACCCCAGCTGCTGGTTATTCAGATCCCATTGGCCAGGAGCTGCATAGGAGCTGGAGGAAGGACATGCTGCTGCTTCTGGAAGCTGCTTGAGGTAAGCACCACCCAGAGCCTGCAGCCCTGACCCCCTCCCACATTCTAAACTCCTGCCTCAGCCCGGAGCCCCCTTCCGTACTCCAAACCCCTCAGCTCCACTGTCCAGCTCCCTCTTATACCCCAAACCCCTCATCCCTGGTCCCACCCCAGAGCCCGCACCCCCAGCTGGAGTCTTTGGGGGTGGGGCCTCGGAGAATGCTCGGGGCTGGGGCAGGGTCATGGGTGAGGGGTGGGGTGGGGGTGGGGCAAGGGTGTTTGGTTTTGTGCAAGTAGAAAGTTGGCAACCTTAACTGCCAGTGGGAGTTGCACAGTCCTTGGCCTCCAGCACATCTACAGCTCAGGTGCTGCAGGAAAGAGCCGCTGAAAATCAGCCTCTACCAACCTGAGGTTTCACTGCATGCAGACAGACTGTTCCTGCTCTCCTGTCTGCACAGCAGGTGCTCACTGCCCGGTTGTGGTCCTGAGCCATGGACTTGCTGCTTGCTTGCTCTGCTGGAAAGAGCTGGAGTTGCATTCCTGAGACATTGCAGCCTGGTCCAGGTGCTTGCTCCTGTATTCCTCTGGGCTGGATCCTGTGGGTGCTGGTGCAGTTGTGCATGTTGGTAATGATCCTTTCACTAAATGTTTCTGGTCCCTGGAGGGTCATGTGAGCTGAGGGAGAAGGTGGCCTGCTTTGTGAATGATTAACACGGTGTAAGCAATCTGCATACAGAGAAAAGCCCTGCTGGTATTACATTATTCTGTTACAGTTTCAAAGCTGGTGTTAAGTGGACATGATTTCTTCCTATGGACCATTAATTCTGTTTTATTGCTGGCCTGATGGCCATTACCCTTTTTTGCCAACGCATTCCTCCATTAGGTTTGTACAATTAATAAATATGAGCAGTGGAGGTGATGTTACTGTCAATGTGATGGCAAGGAATAGGGATTCAGCCGGTGCTGCCTGTGTGTGTGCAGGCAGGCAGCTGGCTCACAGTGTCCGTGTGTGTGAAGGCTGGGAGTACGGCAGCTAACTCTCTGTGGCTGCTGTTCTCTGCAGGCTCCTGGATGCTGCAAAAGCCTCCCTTGTGCTGTGGGGAGCGGTGACCTTTGAGGAACAAAGATCCTTCCCCCGCCCTAAATACACCTTCGAGAGGCAGCATTCCACACTGTCCAGGCTACTGACTCAGGGCAGCTTGGCTCTGTCTCACCCTTGATCCTGGCATCACATTCCAGTGAATTAATTAGAACCTCCCTTCCGCTCAGTCATGAAGGCCATAGCCTGCTCCCCACTAGGGTTGCCAGGCATCTGGTTTTCAACCAGAAGGCCTGGTCGAAAAGGGACTTCAGCTGTTAAAAATCCAGTCAGCACAGCGAGACTAAGCCAGGCTCCCTGCCCACCTCTGCGCAGACCCTAGGCGCAGGGGCGGCCAGGGGGACTCCGCACACTGCCCCCGCCCCAAGTGCCAGCCTCACATCTCCCATTGGCCAGGAACCACGGCCAGTGGGAGCTGCAGAGGTGGTGCCTGCGGATGGGGGCAGCACACGGAGCTGCCTGGTGGCCCCTGCACCTAATGGCTGCAGGGACATGCCAGCCACTTCTGGGAGCTCCCTGAGGTGAGCACAGCCCAGATTCTGCTCCACCTCCCACACCCCAACACCCTGCCCCAGGCCTGAGCCCCTTCCTGCACCCAAACTATCTCCCAGAGCTGATACCCCCAACACCCCTCCTGCCCCAGCCACACCCCCTCCCACACCCTGAACCCCTTATTTTTGGCCACAAATCAGAGCCTGCACCCCCAGCTGGAGCTCGCATCCCCTCCTGCACCCAAACCTCCTGCCTCAGCCCAGAGCTCCCTCTCACACCCCAAACTCCTCATCCTTGGCCCCACCCCAGCCTGCTGCCCCAGCCCTGAGCCCCCTCCCACACCCAAACTCCCTTTCAGAGCCTGCACCCACACCGCAACCCCCTGCCCCAGCCTGGAGCCCCCTCCTACTTCCCAAACCCCTCGTCCCCAGCCCCACCCCAGAGCCTACATCCCCAACCGGAGTCCACACCCCTGCCCCCACTCCCAACCCTCTGCCCCAGCTTGGTGAAAAGGAGTGAGTGATCGAAGATGGGGAAGAGCGAGTGATGGAGGGAAGAGGGATGCAGCAAGCAGGGGCTGGGCCTTGGAGAAGGGGTGGAGGTTTGGGGAAGGGGCAGGGCAAGGGGTGGGGCAAATGTGTTCAATTTTCAACAATTAGAAAGTTGGCAACCCTACACCCCACAGCCCCTCCCAGTGATTTGTGCATCTGTGCTGTGCTTTAAAAAGTCAGTTCACCCCTGAGCTGCCAGTGGGGTGTGAGAAGCAGCACAGAGGGCCCAGTCCTATGGTAGGGGTGGACCACATTCTGTGCCTTGCATCCTCGTGACATGTGAGCCTCGTGTTCATTAGAGCTGGGCAAAACTTTTCAGATGCAAAGGTTATTTGCCAAAATATTGCAGTTTTGAGTTGAATAAAACTTTGCACATTTGGGTTACAATTCCCTCCTCAGAAACTAGCAATGGTTGCAGACCTGGCCAGTCCTGTGCAGGGCAAAGAGCAGTCCTTGGTGAGCCTTTCCAAATCACAACACAAGGACAGTCACTTTCCCTCCTGAAACAGCAAACAAACAAACATGCATATCTTTTCAAGGGAGAGGAAACCCCAAGCAACAGACTTTCTTCTTGTTTAATTTCCTAACTCTGAAGATTGCTGAGAGTGATGGGTGCATAGATGAACCTAAATAGAGTAGAATAGACTAGCAAACTGCTTACTGTGGCTGTAACTAGTCTGGAAGCCAAGGGACTCCAGTTTTATAACTGAGTGGCTAGTTTCTCTGCTTCTTTTCTTGCAACAGTCCCGTGATATGTAATGTTCAGAGATTAGGATGATGCTTTATATTTTCACATAAATCAGTTGCAAGTGGACTTGCTTGCAGCTATTTTTCGTACCTAGAGTGCTGTTCCACCTGTTGATCAGTTCTGAACTCCGTTCACATTTGACACATACTGTCTTGGTTTCAGTTGCGTCAGGCAGCCTAAGATATTTCATATCCTAAATGCTGCCTATTGGCAGCTGTTCCAAGCAGCAACTGTAGCTGCAGCTGGAACTTTAAGTATAGTGATGACTGTGGGGTGCAGAAGTCTGCTGTGCCCTTCGCAAATGGTTGAACATGTTTCCTCTCCACTTGTCAGCCTGGCTCATGAGGGCCTAGGTTAGCCCTGAACACAGGTTTTCCATATTGCATCCGGTTGCAATGAAAAGGCTTCAGCACTTGTGCATCAAAAAAATCAGTGGACTGAATGGTGGTGGGTCTGCCCTCTGAGTTAGCTAGGCCTCCTCGTCCACCTGAGGTCCTGATTCCACCACTCCCGCCTGCTCTAGTCCATGCAATGTTTTAAAGCTGGGGTGGGCCAATATTGACCTTAGAAGCACTGCAACAGGCTGGGCCCAATGAGCCTCTAAGTTCCATAACTGTCCTTGAGGATTTGCAAAGTGTCATGGGGATCGGTTCAGCTGGGATGCCCAGCACCATGGATCTGCTTTTTTCCAGGGTGGCAGCCTGAAGTAAAGGGAGGATGGTGGCTCTGCATCATGTGCATTGCCCTGCAGTGAAATAATTTTGTAGGAGTTAATTCATGTACAAGGTGAATGTGAGGAGGGAAAGTTTAATGCTGAGAACATGGAAGTTGAAAGACTCCCCTGTAGTAGGGACATTCTGGCCCTGGAAACATTCAGCACCAGTTTCTGTGACCCAAAGAGACGGGGCGGCTCTAGACATTTCGCCACCCCAAGCACGGCGGCCTGCCGCAGGGGACGCTCTGTCGGTCGCCGATCCCGTGGCTCCGGTGGCTCCCGCAGGCGTGCCTGTGGAGGGTCCGCTGGTCCCGCGTCTCCCTCCCGGCGACCAGCAGAGCGCCCCCCCGCGGCATGCCTCCCCAAGCACACGCTTGGCATGCTGCGGCCTGGAGCCGCCCCTGCAGAGAGAGACACACGGAGTTTTGAATAGATTCCTTTTTATTTAATTTTAGCATATGTTTTAAATTTCGTTTTGCACAAGTGATTCTCTGCAGTCGCACGTGTGCGCACGTGCGCACACACACAAACACACGTTTTAATGATATAAACCTTCCCGTCCTGAAGTTTGAGAAAATAGATAATTATTTCAAATAAATTACTATATTTAATGAATTTTACCTTCAAAAACATTTGATTGGATTACTTAAAATGTAAGGAAAAAATCTCCTCTTTGCTAAGAGTAATCACAAACTTTGGAGGTGCAATTTTTTTCCTGTGAGATAGAGTGAGGGTGCAAATTGGCTTATAGTGGGACCCTCTTTGCAACCTTAATTTTGGAATTAAAGTAATGGAAACCAAGCAGGAAAATGGAGTTGCGCCCACCACCCATGCAGAATTTTATGTACACAAGAACAGCCAAGTTCAGCGAGGGATGTGGTGAGGGGCTCTGCTGTGTTCCACATTCAGTTTCTGAGATAAGATATTCCACACAGGGTTTTTCGGCATGTCCAGTGCCTACTGAATGTTGAGAGATTGTTGCTAATGTCTAACATGTGACATTTTTAATGACAATGCGTGCAGAACGTGGTGTGTGTGTGTTAAACCTTTATAACTCAGCCAAACCAAAACAGGTCTAAATTGTTCAATTTCAGATTTTCTACCCCAAACAGTTGACAATGTAGTAGCTGTGTGCAAATTGGTTTTTGGTGAATTATTTATTAATAATTTTACTCTCTTGAAACACAAAAACTGGGGAGCCATTTTTGCTCAAACTTTCAAGAAAAATTGCAAGAGAAAATTCTGGAAGCTTCAGAAAACTACAGCCTGAAAGGTGAAATTTTGATTAATGTTATAAGCAAGTGCAGCAGGATTCTTTAGAATAGAAACACTTAGACAACTGTAACAATATTGCATAAAAAAGAACTACATTCAAAGAATGGAAAGTCAAGCTCTCAAAAATGAAGAAATGGCAGAGTTAAGGTGACCTTTGCAACCTTAACTCTGTCCCCTTGTTCATATGCATTACAAGACAGCTTTCAGTTACCAGGTCACATCATATCTTTTCCACAGGCCCAAAGCCTCATTCAGTACACAGCAGTGACAGTGCTTGTGGAATGAGGCAGCTATTCACTATTTCTTTTCATCCCTACCATTGTGTGTGCAGCTTCTGCCTTTTCTCTCACCACCTGAACAATGCACCAAATACAGACTTTCCTCCGGGGTTTTTCTGTGGTGCTTATCACTGTAGGAACTTAGCCTCACAAGCATTAATAAATGCTAAAGAAGAACAATTTTAACTTTGTAATCAATGAACATAGATGATCTCTGGATAATCTTTTTTTGGGGTTGAATCTCTTTTCCCCCTTACCTGTAATTATAGCTGCTGTTTTGCGCATCGTCCAATCTTCAGGTAAAAAAGGAGTATGCAATTGAGCATTTTCTTGTGTGCTAGTAATCTGCAAGCCCATCATTGGCTCGAGCTATACTGAGAAATGAGCCTCTAACTAAAAACCAGGTGAAAATACGACTCCCAGCTCCTGCTCATCTTGTCCCACAGGGGCTTGGCTGCCCGTTGTCTGCACCCTGATTAAGTGCTGGGAAGTGATTTGAGCTCCCCTGGAATCTAAGGGTTTGCAAACTTCAGAGGCTATTTTTGGATCCACTATGCTGCCCCATATATTTTGCCGCCGTAGGCACCTGCTTGTTTAGCTGGTGCCTAGAGCCGCCCCTGGTTCTAGCAGCTGTACAAACACATAAGAAAGATGGTCCCTACTCCAAACACTTATAGTCTAAGTGCTGCTGCTCTTGCTGTAATTGTTGTTCTGTAATGTGGGGGCCTTTGTCTGTTAGCACCCCCTTGTGGCAAGACTGGAAGCTACACCAACCTGGCTCCATCCCCCTTATGTCGCCATGCACAGTTCGGCGTATGTCATCCTTGTTGAGCTGAGCCCTCCTGGCTGGGTCCTCAATAGTCTCTGCCTCCTTCAGGATGATGTGGAGTCTAAAGTTCCAAGGTCCTGGTGGGGTGCTACTCAGCCCTTGGTCTCCTGGGTTAAAGTCCTTCTCCAAAGGCCCCAAGCTGGAGGAGACTGGGGAACCCAGGCCAGCTCGACTGACTGAGTTGCAGCTCAGGACTCTTGTTTGGAACAGCCAGAGCCCGTCGTCCTCTGTCCCTGGCTGCTCCCTGAGTAACTTCTTACCTTTCAGGTTCCCCAAAAGAGAACATTGCCAGGGAGGAGAGGGCTATGGAAGTGGGGGAGGTACCTGTGGCGGCGACACTTACTGGAGGTGGGGGCAGTGTCGGTCCCTGTTACAGTGGCAGGGCAGCTGGCACAAGCCCAAGACACAGTGACAGCCCATCAGTCAATGCGTCCTTGTGGGACCCCCCTCCCCAGGGCTAGAAGCCGGGATCTGAAGGGACCAATCAGCTGTCGATGCAAGGGAGGGACCAATCAGGAAGTAGACCAGTCGGGGCTCTTTCTGAGCTGCAATATCTTCTCTGCAAAAATCACAGACATTGCCTGTTATTTGAAAAATCTGCCCAGACAGAGGGCGGAGCCTCAAAAAAGATGCAATGTCCTGGAAACCCTGGATATATGGTAACCTCTCTGCAATCTCTCTGCATCCCTGGCAGCCACCCCGCCCTCCTGCTTTGCAGCCCTTCTACTCACAGCGACTGTTGGGCTTTCGCTCAGTGTTAACTGAGCAAGCAGGCAGGTGATTTGTTAACACTTTGGCTGCTGAACCAGCATGGGGTGTATACACATCAAGACATGTTCATCCATGTTCAAGGTGTCACCTTCATGCTCCATCCCTTGTATTCTAAATGAATCTATAAATCTCATAGGTTTTAACACTGCAAACATCAGTGATTTTAACATCAGAAGGGATCCTTAGATAATCTGTCTGACGTCCTGTGTAACACAGGGCAGAGAATTCCCTCCAGTTTTCCCACTATTGAGCCCAATAGTTTATGTTAGGCTAAAGCATATCTTACAGAAGGCATCCAGTCTTGAACCTTCATCTCCTGAAAACCCAGCCCAAGTTAAGTTGATAGAAAGGAATCCGAATGATGGTGGGTAAAATGTAAGAAGAAAGTAAGCAGGATAAAGACAGAATCTAAATAGCAAAGAGACAAATAAGACAAGCTATTCTGTATGTACATCAGAAGCAGAGCACCTGGGAGAGGAAATGTAGGGTTCCTGAACTGTCTGGAGGTTAAAGAAGCAACCAAGCAGATGCTGATATTGCTGAGATGCTAAATGATTTCTTTGCATCAGTCTTCACCAGACCTGCCTTTTTGTGGTGCTGAAGATGAGGCACTGTCAGAGACTGAGGTGTCACAAGAATAGCTGCTAGATGAAAATGATAAATTTAAGAGCAGCAAGTCCTCAGGACCAGATGGGACAGTGAAGAGGTCTATGGGAATTCCAGGCTGAAGGTTCTCAGCTGCCATCAAAATATGCAAGGTTGAATTTTCAAAAATATCTAGTGTGGTAGAAGCACAAATCCCAGCGAAAGTCAATGGGACATGTGCTCCTAAGTCACTTAGGAGCTTTCGAAAATTCCAGTTGCAATCACGTATTAACATCCCCTATTATACTGGAGTACAGGAGAATGGAAAGTGTTGTACAGAAAAGACACTTGGGGAAGTCCTGAGGATTACAAAGTAGCGCGACTTATTTCAGACTCAAGAAAATGGGCTGAAATGATCATTCATAATAGAATTATAAAACATCTAGGTGTACAGGATGTGATAATGATAAAGCACCATGGCTTTGTACAGGAAAATTATGCTTTAATCTAGTTGAATTATTGAGCATGTCAACAAAATAATGGCTAAAGGAGACCCATTTAATGTCATTTATGTCTGCTTTCAATGGCCCCTCCAAGAAACTACTAAAATTAGGTAACTAATCATGGCATGAGAGCTAAAGTACAACCATGGATTAGAAACTGGATCTGAGAAAGGAAAAGAGTAGGACTTAATGGACAATTTCCAACATAATACAAAGTTAAAGATGGGTGCCCTAAGGTGCTGGTATCACATCAGTTTGGTTTAATATTTTTATGATGGTCTGAAAAAGAAACTGAACAAGTGAGATGGCAAAATCTGTAGGTGACACAAAATTATTTAGATTAGTCAAGAATGGAGAAGCTGGACCTGACCAAGGCCCTACTCCAGCAAAGCACTAAAGCACGTGTGTGACTTTATGCACATGAGTGAGGTCGATGTAACTCCAGAGGGGCTGAAAGTTATGGATGTGCCTTTCTGCGTAAAGGCCCAAGTTAGATGCATGGGCAGCCAGAAGACAGAGGAAATGAGTTGTTGGCAAAAGCAGAGTAATGCAAGTGGGAAGAAATAATCCAAACCGCTCGCACAAGATGCTGGGTTCTAAATTAAGCATTACTGCACAAACCTGAGTGTCACTGTTAGCAGCTCAGTGAAGACTTCTGCTCCATGTGGTGATCACACTGTTACTGTGCATACAGAATGAGAAAGGACACTCAGTATCTCATGACAGTGACCTACTGCCCTAAAAGTACGGAATAGTGTGTTGGAGCTGGAGTTGGGGGATCCTTGCCTTTTACAGGGGTCTTGGGGAGCAGCTAAACTTCTGGTACCTTTGCAGAGCTTGTGGCCCTTTTCAGGTAGTGCTGCTTCCTTGTCATTTTGCATCCCTCTGTGGGACAAAGTGCCATGAATAAATGTACCAATTAGAAAATAATGGAGTGCTTTCCAGTAACTGGTAATTCCACTAATGACTTATTAAATTGGGAACAAAGAGTAAAGTTTGGCCATATTCCCTCTCTCCATATATCTCTATTTCTGACACCTCATTCAGCTTCTTTGTCTAGAGCTGATGTGAACAGCCTCACACTGGCCAATTCGTCTATGTTATGGGACTCTGAAATAGCACATTGCGCCTTGCGTATTATTTAGCTTTGTCTGAAAGCCTCTCTATTTGCAGTTAGAACGTAGAGTTGATTCAAATATTGTAATTTTGCACAACCTGCAAAGAGACGGAAAGATGTCTCCTTCATGTGTCTTTTTCCTAGCCGCAGAGAGGGTAAATAAGGAATCTGCAGGGTTCTTTGTTACACTAAATTTCATGTTTAAAGAGCTATTCTATTCCTGTTGTGTTCTGGCATTTGAAACTGAGCCTGAATCTCCTATCACAGATGCTGGAGCAAATCAGGAGTCCTGCCATTCAGCCAATGAAACTGCATTAAGGGAGAACTAGCAAAGTTCTCTGTGTTTCCAAAGGGAAACACTGGGAATAAAAGGTGGGCTCTCGCCAAAGGAGGATGTGAGTCAGCTCCCCTGTCTCTATTCTGGAACATTGCTAGGCTCAGTAAGGGCATATTTTTATTTATTATTTTTTGCAAAGCTGAGTATGAAGAAAGGCCCCTTCTGGGTTCTCTTTGCACAAAGCTCTGCTGTCTGACTCTGGAAGCAGCTGCCCTCTGGAGACCTCAGCTGCTGCTACTCAGGTAACAGTAGCAGCTGGCGGAGGTGGTAGTGGGCTCTGTCCTCTTCGTGAAACAGCCAGCGACGTGTTCCTACAAAGGAGGATGTGACACAGGCTGCTGTGTCAGTCCTCGGGAATTGCACAGCTCCACAAGCTTGTGCTCCTGTAAAGAGAAAAGGGCGAAGACCTTCATTGACTTGGTCTTCCTGACCCAAGGACATTCTTCCCTCACGTGGTTCTGAAGCTCCTTGAATTTTTGCAATATGATTTAGCAGCAATGTTAAGTGCTGTCATGTTGCATGTGCAGCACGAACAGCAAAGAGGAGGCTACACTTAGCATTTGGGAGGTTGACATAGTTGCAGCCGGTTGGGACAGAGGCTAGTCTACACTACCATGATAAATCGACCTAAGTTACGCTGCTCCAGTTACACGAATAACGTCGATGTAGCTTAGGTCAACTTACCACACTGGGTCGATGGAAGATGCTCTCTCGCTGACTTCCCTTACTCTTCTCGGGGAGGTGGAGTACTGGAGTTGCCAGGAGAACACTCTGCGATCGATTTAGTGGCCCCCTAAATGGACACGGCTGCATCAATCACAGCAGTGGCGATCTACTGTAAGGGCTGGTCTACACTATGGGGGAAAATCGATCTTAGATATGCAACTTCAGCTACGTGAATAACGTAGCTGAATCGAAGTATCTAAGATCGAATTACTCACTGTCCTCACGGCACGGGATCGATGTCCACGGCTCCCCCTGTTGATTCCGCCACTCCGTTTGGGTTGGTGGAGTTCCGGAATCGATATAAGCACGTTCAGCGATCGATATATCACGTCTAGATGAGACGCGATATATCAATCCCCGAGCAATCGCTTGCTACCCGCCGATATGGTGAGTAGTGAAGACGTAGCCTGAGTGTAGCTTCCAAAGGGAGTTTGGGACAACAGGAAGAAATAAACTACAAAAGGATATTGTTCCCTCATTTCTTCCTATTTAATGCTCAGAGGTTAAAGGGAGAGGAACCATGTGTCTCTTCTGTTTGGTGTCTCTTGTGCCATGTGTATAGAGTTGCCAGGCGTCTGGTTTTTGACCAGCTGCTCCCCAGAAACGGCTGGCATGTCTGTCCCTTAGGCGCAAGAGCGATCAGGGAAGCTCTGCATTGCTGCCCTCAGCACTGGCTCCGCAGCTCCCATTGTCTAGGAACCCAGCCAATGGGATTTGTGGGGGCAAAGCCTGCGAACATGGGCAGCGTGCACTGAGCAGAGCCATTTGGCCGTGTCTCTGCCTAGGGGCCGGACATGCCAGCTGCTTCCAAGAGCTGCACAACACCAGGGCAGGCAGAGAGGCTGCCTTAGTCCCGCTGCACCACCAGCCAGAAGCCGCCTGATGTAAGCGCTGCCTGGCTGGAGCCCACACCCCGAACCTCCTGCCCCAGATCAGAACCCCCTCCCACACCCTAACTCCCTCCCAGACCCTCTACCCACACCCCAACCTCCTGCCCCAGGTGGGAGCCCCCTCCCACACCTAACTCCCTCCCAGACCTTCCACCCACACCCTGACCTCCTGTCCCAAGTCAGAACCGCCTTCTGCACCCTAACTCCCTCCAAGACCCTGCACCTCCACCCCCACCCTCACCCCAACCTCCAGCCCCAGGTTGGAACCCCCTCCCGCACCCAAACTCCCTCACAGAGCTTTCACCCCGCACCCTCTTTTGCACCGCAACCCTGTACCCCAGCCCTGAGCCCCCTCCCTTTCCACACCCCAACCCCCTGCCCCAGCCCAGTCAAAGTGAGTGAGGGAGGGGGAAAGAGAGTGCCAGAGGAAGGAAGGCAGGAGTGAGTGGAGGCAGGGCCTCAGAGTAGAGGCATGACCTGAAGGAAGAGGTGGAGCAGGGGCACGGCAAAGGTGTTTAGTTTTGTGCAATTAGAAAGTCCCTGGCAACCTTACCTGTGTACAGGCTTCCTCCATCATGAAGATACTTACATTTCAATGGCTAATTTCTGAGGATGATTAGCTGATGAACTACCTCTGTGCTTCAGAGCCTCTCTTCATCTGGAATTGTGCATCAAGGTGCCTCTGTGGCAGATAAATTCAGTTGAATCGTGTTTCCTTTTATT
The DNA here is from genome assembly GCF_003597395.2 of Chelonoidis abingdonii. Lineage (NCBI taxonomy): Eukaryota > Metazoa > Chordata > Testudines > Testudinidae > Chelonoidis > Chelonoidis abingdonii. The sequence continues at coordinate 2,039,411 of NC_133786.1, read as the reverse complement.
CTGTTTGCAGAGCATCACAAGGAAACCTTTGTCCCTCCCAGTCCCAGCAAAATTCTTTGCAGAGCACACCTTGGATTACCAACAGCTACTCTGGAAGGGTTTGAAGAGTTTTAAAAGAATGTTTTTGGGAATGGTTTCCCTGTGTGTAAAGACAACTAGCCTTATAGTCCAGGATTCTCACCAGCTGGCCTTGGAGGAAGAGCGAAACATGCTGGTGACACTCACCACTATGTCTCTTTTCTCTGACCTAACCAGGTGGTTGAGCATCTGGGGGTTGTAGGAGGGCTACATGGCTGAGGTTTGAGCCAGTGAAGACCAAGAGAATGTGTGATGATTGGGAGAAGAAAGTGTAAGAAATGGTTTAGACTAGGGGAGTCTCCTCAACTGAGATGTTGCCCATCACTTGTTATAGGGGTTTGCAATTGCAGGAGCAATATTTGGTCCTCAGTTGTTCCTAGTTGCTCAGGTAGCAGTGGTGACCAGCAGTGTCTTTCATTTGCTCTTGTCAGGAAAGGTGTGAGGGCCTTGCTCCAGTGATCCAGGCCTTTGGCATCTCCAGATTAGACCCAGCAATGTGCTCCTTATGGAGTTGCACAAATTAAGGAGCAGGTGATGTCTGGGGTTCTCTGCTTGGTGTATCCTTCTGGAATCCTGATTGTAAACCTATGACCTCACTCCTGTTCTGTTCTTTCATTTGTTATCCTCTGGAATCTGGAAGAGGGGGAGACCCTTCTAGTTTACTAGATGGATCCCTTTCAAGGATCCATCATGTACATGGGGATCAAAGAGGCCTGTCAAAGTTCTGTGGAAGAACTAGTATGTGATCATGTAACTAACATATTAATGCATATACATGAGGGGGGCAAATTAGCATTTTCTGGGCAACTTTAGTTCTTGCATTTCCTAACTTTTGAGTTTTTGATTTTGCAACTTGAAAAATATTCTTTTAACACAGGGTGTTTTTAGCCTCCAAAATGCACAGAAATTTTCAGGACAGCAACATTGCCCTAATTTAATTAAGCAATTCTTACTTTCACCCATTTCTACTTTAAGGACACAATTACAGCGCTACCCAGAAGAGTGTGTTGGGGGTGCAGCTTGCTCCCTACAGGAGGTGTGGTTGGGATGTATGTGGCAGTTTGCTCCCTGTAGCCTTTGCGTCCTGGTCAGCTGATTTACAGCACAACAGGTGCATACTTTGAGCCTAGGAACTGAGTTCCAGGTTGAGCTTATCCCACCTGACACATCCATCCCAGGGTGTTAATTTTTGCTCTGACATCTGCTCTCATTCTAGTAATTTCCTCTCTAATAAAAACCCTTTTTAAAATATCAGCAGGTACCGTCTGGGGTTGGATCCTGAGGCTCCTCTGTTCTTCACGCTGATCCACTGAAAGAGTCCCTGAACTGTAAGTAACTGTGATTGACATTTTCTCCTGTTTTTCTTTGAGGTTATAGGTTAAAGATCAGGCCAGAAATTTGATATTTGGCTGCACCGCACTGTGTAATGAAACATCTAACAATGAACTAGTCAGGATTTAAAATACAGCGAAATTCTAATTAGATTAGTCTGCATGTGACAAAGGAGCCCTGTAATATGACATTCTATTTAATTAGTCTTTATTGATTGTGCTTTAAGGTAGACTTCATATACTATGTGTGTAATTAGCTCTACTGCAGTACATGGTTGGCACAAGTTTGTCTAGTCTGAACCTGACACATGTAGCAGAAAGATTTCCTCTCTGTGTGGAGGTGAGGGGCCAAGCTCTACCACTTTCACTGAACAGAGGTTCTGGCTTGCCCTGTTCCGACATTCGTGTGTATGTGAAGAGACTAGGCCACATCCTGTGGATAATTTATGTGGCTGCTTGTTGCACTATTTATATACAATCACCTGTGTGGTTACAGAAAAAGTTACATCTCCTGGCCACACCTGCTCTCAGGCAAACACTCCTGACAGCCACAGGTCAGAATCATAAGAAACAGTCTTATAAAAGCCCACCCATCTGTGTGGCATTCTTTGGCATGGGGACCTCACCCTGGCAGGGGCTGCTCCCAGTGTGGCTTGGTGCAGTAGAGATGGGTGACTGATGGAGAGGAGAGGCAGATCTCCTGTAGCTCGTCTCTCCTGCTGCGAGGGGCTAGTTGAGCACTCGTTCTCTCCCATGATGGGATGAGTGTAGATGAGTTTGTTCAGTGGGTGTCAGCCAAGACTGACTTCCTTATGTGGAGTTTTAAGCCCTCCCAAGGTATATTCGAAACTCAGTTTTTGGCAATTTACTGCATCTCTGAAGGCGCCTGGTAGAATTCCCTTTAATAGTACATTGGGCTCTAACTAGTCCATGGAATTATAAATGATTAACCGTTATCAGCGAATATCATCACCTCTGTGTAAAAATAGATTACCTGTAATGAGCATTTGAATAAATCATAAGAATAGCTAGCCTGATATCATATAACATCATGCAGATGGCTGAGCAAGAAGCATACTGAGCCCTGCCGCCTTATGGCTTGATGATTTCAGTGCTGACGGCGTTAGTGATTGAAGGTTTTAACTTGCAGGACACCTCATTTTGGCAGTCACATCTGTCTGTCCATTTGTCCGTGTGGTACATATGCATGATTTCTTGAGTATCCAGCTCAACAGAAAAATAAGAAACTGAAACTTCTGCACATCTACCTAAAATCAGTCGTAATGCTAATGGTGTGATATGCACAAACGCCCTGGAAAAGGTCAGGATTGTGTGAAGGACTCAGAGATGAGCTGCTACTATGTTATTCGTTGGTAGTTCTAGAACAGCAGGCAATGGAAGGATTACGTTTTTTATATGTTCCTCCATCCCATGTACATTCCTATATTCTTAGACCTCTGTGTCCTACTCTGTAGCTGGCCATCTCGATGTGCAACTCTTCTTTGCTGAAGTGTTAAAATATCCTGGTGGTGACTTCTAGGGTATTTTGTGGATTGGTACAGGTAATTGCTTGATTCTTCATTTCTGCTCCCATCTCTTGGGCTGTCATAATTCACCTCTAGGTCTTTGATAAAATCTCAGTGCTTCATTCGAGGCCTCTCTAGTCTCTGACGCTGGCGGCTGGTAATGGCAATGTCTGACGCAGTATTATGATTGGCTGGACTTGTAAGCTTTAAACAGAATTCCTTGGGGCCTGAATCTTTGGAATCATTTGTAGGGTTTTCCCCATCCCAGATCCTTTGTGTACGTGCCTGGCTCATGTCAATTAGCGATGGTAATCCTGTGTTTTGCTTTGCTCACTCACTTATCAGAGTGGGAGAGAACACCAGGCGCTGGGAATGTGTAACTAAGATTAGGAGTCGTGGCTTATCCTCTGCGCTATAGAGCTCGCTCCTGGACTTAGTCTTCCAGACCGTGAACTTGTGGTTGTCCTGAATGAACGGCTGTATACAAGGCCAAGCAGGTGGCTGTCTTTGTCCTATAGTATCCCATTGCATGATCTGAGCAAAAAACACCCATTGCTGTTTATGGCAGCATCTTTGCAGTAAAGTACCTCAGTTATTTGGAGGTCTCTGAAGGAGCAGACTAGCCATAATAGCCAAGAATTTTTAGCGATACTTCTTGATATTAGATATTAGTTCAGGAACAAGCCCCAGGTTGCCTAGAGATGTTTGCTGGTGCTTGCTCTAGTTTAGGTTCCCTGGGTGTTAGCTTGAGGCCAGGCCCAGCTATGTAGAGATCCCATGCTTCCAGGCTAGCTCCATGTCTAACTCTGTCTTCTCTGCTCTCCATTGATGGGGTTTCCAGAGCCAGATGCTACCCTGGGAATCCAGTTAAGTGTGAAGAGTGGCCTGAGGCTGTTATCTTTCTGGGAGAGTCTCTGCAGGGCTAGTGGAGGAAGGATCTGTGTGGATCATTGAAGCCACAGGAGTCTTCTGCAAGGTTTTAGAGAAGGGGAAGAGAGTAAGGGGGGTTGTTCATTTGATTTTGAGAAATAAGGGAATTGTGGAGATTATGTTCAAACTGGGCATTGGCTGCTAATCTCTCTCCCCATTATATGTGGATGGGGGAGGGAGGTCTTGCACAAACAGTATCTTCAGCTCATGAATGCTGGAGGATGATGCAGCAGAGTAATTATAGTGCAGCCCAGTTATGGTGAACACTCATGCGTTAGTTCTGGTCATGAAGAAAGCCTGGCCTTCCAGACATCCCGCTCATGCTGTGTGTTTGTTCTGTAATACCGTTTGTTGATGTGATTATCACTTTGGCTTCAGGAGCTTTCTGCATCTTTCCCACAGGGAAACTCGGAATTACTATGGATGTTCTCCAAGAGGCTCTGTGGATATTGGGGTGACCTGAGACCATAGCTGGGTGCCAGCATCGCATCCTACACATTCCTCTTCATTAGCCCCTCAGACAGAAGAGGAAGGAGTCGCTTGGTTATAAAATGTTTCTCCATTAAAAAGTGTCTCTACATCACCCACGAGTTTATGTCCTATAGGCTTAGTTTATTGCTGAGCAGTGACCTCTCTCTTTCTTAGAGACTGAGAATATATTGCTTAGCAACAACTGATCTGAGGGGGCACTTGTTTTATGTGTCTTCCTTCACCACTGATTTATTTCTCCTTTCAGGGGGAGGTTGTTTGTCTGATTTTGAAAAACAAGTGACTTGTGGGGATTAAGTTCACCTGGAGTGTTAGCAAATTCTCTGTCATTTACATCACTAGGATTGAATTTTGGCTTTGCCACAAGCCCCAAGGCAGGGCAGCGTGTTCTTACAGCATTCCGGAGCACAGCTTGGAGAGTCACAGTCTGCTGCCTGGGTCCCCCTGCTCCAAGGAAGGTGGTTTGTGAAGGGCCTGGGTCTGGGGAAGCTGGTTTGCTCATGGCACAGGGACGCAGGGAGAGACGGGGAATAGTGCCACTGTGGAGGCTGTTCTCCTCCCACACAATGTGGGTAGCTGGTGCTGCAGAGTAAAGGGTTGCCTTGCCGTCCCTTACTGTCCTGCACAGGAGCAGCAGGTATGCCACAACCTGGCCATGATTTATTTCGACTACAGTGTAGAGGAAGCCCAGCACCAAAGCTCTGAGCACCCCGGAGGGACACTTGAAAACACAGTAATAGGAGCTAAAAATATGCATTGTCTAAAGCTGTAGCATAACTGCCTGCCCTCCAACATCTCAGCCATCCCCAGTCATATGCCCACGCCCCCCATTGCAACTTTCCCCTAAGAAAAATCCCTCCCTCCGCTGCCTTTGCACTCCCCCAATGGCCACTCAGTCCCATGGGTGTAGTGACGCACCCAGAAGGTCAGCCAGCTCTGGGTATGGGAGAAGCATTCCACAGGAAAGCAGCCCCCGCCCCTTTCTGACCTGAGGGGCATCTGACTGCAGCCATGGCCATGTGGCACAGGGATAGGTGGTCTTTCAAGAAGGCAGGTACCAAGTTGATTAGGGCTTTGCAGGTCAAAGACAACACCTGGAGCTCCACCCAGAAAGCCACAGGCAGACTGCTCATGCGTTGTGCTGCCATCATGAGGCACCCTGTTACAAGCAGCCTGCACATTCGGCATCAGCTTGAGTTTCAGCTAGGCTTAAGGTGTAGCGCCATCAAGAACACATTGCAGGGCCCATCCTCGAGGTGACAAAGGCAAATCATCTAACAAAGTCCCTGCATTTGAAAGACATATTCACAATCTTCTGGCTAGGTGCAGCTGGAAAACAAGCCTGCCTGCTCACAGCTGCCAGGAGCCCTGTGGAGAGGGCGGGGGCAAGGCTCTCCTCTCACCCAGCCAGCACTGTAGGGCATAGGTGCCGACTCCATAGGTTCTCTGGGGCTGGAGCACCCACAGGAAAAAAATGGTGAATGCTGAGCACCCACCGACATCCACGCCAATCAGCAACTCCCCCTCTCAGTTCCTCCCATCTGCTGAAATCAGCTGTTCCGCAGCATCCAGGTAGCACTGAGGGGGAGGGGGAGGGGGAGGAGCAAGGGCGGGGCACGCTCAGGGAAGGGGGCAGAAGGAGATGGGAAGAGGTGGGGCAGGGGTGGAGTGGGGGCAGGGTGGAGGTGGGAAGAGGCAGGGTGGGGCCTTGGCATCTGGGGTGGAGTGGGGGTGGGGTCTGGGATAGATCCCGGGGTTGAGCACCTCCCCCAGCACATTAGAAAGTTGGCGCCTCTGCTGCAGGGAGTAAGGAAGATCCTGCAGGGTCCTGAGTTAACGGACAAAATGTGACCCTTTCCTCTGCACTGTTCAGAAACAATGTGATTGCACTAGTGAGCCTTCCACCCACTTCTCATTCTTCTCACACCAGTGGCCATGTGTGCCTGAGTCTGGAGCCCAAGGTCACCATGCACCTGGAAGGGAATGGCCAGTCAGGCAGCTCACCTTCTGGTGCCGGGGCAGGTCTGTGTGACAGCCATGCCTGTCTACAATGACAGGTAGGAAGGCTTTTCTCCAATCTATTTGGCTATGAAGAATGGGCCCCCCTGGGTGAGGTATCCTTGAAGTTTCTGAGATTTTAGAGTCAGTCCTGAGAGCTTCAAAAAACCCCTAAAACCAAAAATTGAGCTCAAAAGTTGAAATGAGGCAGTATAGTGAGAGTGTGATCACTGGTCATCAGGAGGTTATACTCTAACTTGGCTTCTTCCGTCTCTTTGAACAGGTGCTCAGAGGAGGGAATGAGGGCTGAGGGACTGCAGGAAACACCAGAGACAGAAGGGGAGCTGTTTGGTGCGGTAACCTCCACACTCCCAGTCACTGCAGGGCTGAGGTGACAGCCCAGTCCGGGGTTTAGGTTTTAGAGCAGTTTCAATGGTATGCTGGGTGGAGGCATTGTTCTGGGAGGACTTTGAGGACTAAATCCTGAAGGAGACAGGTGGCCTGTGCGGCTGGTATTTATCGCTGATCCACCTGCTGAATCTTGCTGCTGAATTTGTCTGGCAGCTTACCTAAGATGCAGGAGCTCACCTGCCGTGGTACTGTCCCTACATGCTTTGATACAAGGATGGGGCTGAATGATGGAGGGTCAGCCGACTGTCGTGTTACAGAGTGAAGCTATTTGTCATCATTGCAAACGTATAATAAATAGGCTGTTTCCTTAGCCCCTCTACTGAGATTCAAGTGAGAAAATCAAAGCACACATCTTGAGTAACCACAGGGAATGGGGTAAGAATGTGGGTAGTGACAACGTTCCCCTTATCTGGAACAGGCCACCATCTCCTGTGATTTGAGTTGGGATGTTCCCATGCTGCAGGTAGCTGTCCTGACAGGCTACCCTAGACAGAGCATCCAGGATTCCAGATGGGTCTGAGGAAGGTTTTCTTCAGCCACACGGCATTGTGCTGGAGTTTGGGGGGGACTTTACTGCACTGGTGGCACCTGAATGCCCTCTCTGCCTGCGTTGCTGGAGCACCCACAGGAAAAAATGGTGGGTGCTTAGCACCAATTGGTAGCCCCTTTTCAGAACCTCCCCTTCCCCGCAGCCCCTCCTCCCCGCTAGCGGGCTCCACCGATCAGTGCCTCCCCCTCCCTCCCAGTGCCTACTGCCTGCTGCGGATCAGCTGTTTCGCAGTGTCAGGAGGCACTGGTGGGGAGGAGCGAGGGTGCAGTGCTCTTGGGGGAGGGGGCAGAACTGGGCAGGGAAGAGGCGATGCAGGGATGGGAGGAGGAGGAAGAGGAGAAGGGGCGGGGCAGGTATGGGAAGAAGCAGGGAAGGGGTGAGGTATTGGGGGAAGGGGTGGAGTGGGGGCCAGGCCTGGGTGAAGCCATGGGGGAGCATCCCCCCCCCCCGGCAGATTAGAAACTTGGTGCCTATGGTTCCTACCACTTGGCTCCTGATGTAATGTCTCCCCTGTGTTTTCCATCTAGAGCAGCGGTTGTCAACCCACGGGCTTCACATGGCCCAATTAGCACACAGCTGCGGGCCAGCTCACCTGTGTGCTAAAGGCCAGCTCGTGAGGCAGGTCCAGGTTCCCATCTGCCCAGCGCGGTGGGGTTTGGGCTGCCCCGCCACCCAGCACAGTGGGAGTGGGGTCCAGGCTGCTCCGCCACCCAGCACGGAGGGATTGGGGTCCAGACTGCCAGCCTACATCGTGTGGTGGGGGTCCTGGTTGAGGCTGCTGGCCAGCCCCACGGAATCTGGGGTAGCCACGTGGTTGGAGGCCCGGGCTCCTGGCCAGCCATGCGTTGTCTGGGGTCCAGGGCAGGCAGCCGGCCAGCCCCTTGAGCTCCAGGGGTCCAGGGCTGGGGTCAGGACTGCCGCTGCCCTGCTACCCAGCATCTGCGGTCCAGGTAACACGTGGGCCACATATATGGCCCACAATGATAAATAAGTTGAGAACCAGAGTAAACCTTGCTCTTCCCTGAACATAGTGACCCAGAATTGCTGTCATCCCATTGCCTGCACCAGTGTGGCCATCTAACCATGGTAGGAACTGTAAAAGACCAGGGCCTGATGAGTAAACCAGCTATTACATAAAGGTGGATAGAGGGTATACACCAAAGATACCAAATTGCAGTTGAATGGAAGGAGTGTTCCCATCTACATCCACAGGAGGAGAGGCTGCTGGCTGGGACCATCAAGCACGCCAGTAGACAGGAGGCGGAGGAAAGTGGGCCTACCTGGGCAGCATGGGGAACTGCTCTTGGCCACAGGTGTCTGCCAGTTTGGGGAGGTGTCATTGCCAGGGGCCACCTACCACCGAGTCTCTCGGAGCGGGATAAGCTCCCTGTCTTCTGTTGTCCTGATCCACAGGCGAGCATCTGAAACAGCTGAATAATGGGGAATATTCCATCAGTATCTTGTTTTGGTTATATTTGAATTATTCAGTAAATAAAGATTAGCTCTATTCTAATTATCCCAGATACAAAGTGTAACTTTATGGATAACAGTAACCCATTCACGACTCTATGGAGCAAAAGTCTCCTAAGCTGAGTCCCATGTCTACATGACTTCTCCAAAGCTCCCTTTGACCGTGTGTCTGAGGAAAGATTTGGATGTGGAAAAACTCAGTCAAGAACTTCCTCACACTGATTTATGTAGCTCTGTAACTGTGCTCTGTGTACTGCATCTTTCCAATGTGTTTTGTGTACTGCACCTGCCTGTTTCAGAGACAATTCTAAGGCAACAATGATTCTGTGTTTCAGTTCAGCTACACAATGAGAACCCCTTGCTTCTGGAGACTTTACATTGATTCTTTTTTTTGTTGTTTCCTTAGTCTGAAATAAGTCACTGTTTTGCAAACTCTTTGATTTAGGGACTGTATCTCTTTTTGTCTTCTGCGAAGTACCTTGCCCGCTGTAAAATAACACTCTATTTCAAGGGTCTTGAAGGGCCTGATCTTGCCTTATTGACTTCAGTTGAAGCAGGATCAGTCCCCAAACTCAGCCATCCCTGCCCACAGTTGGTTAAATGATGCCTCATTTTGTGGCTATTAGGTCAGACATAGAAGAGGTGTGTGGCTTCTGAGTGCAGGATTTGTTAATCCTGCAGCACTCCGGTCCCACATGTGGATTTCTGTGCCCCTAATCATTCCCTAGTGGAGTATGATTAGGCTTCCTCTCATTAATGGTAATGCTCCCCACTAAGCTGTGCTGTTGTTTCCATCTGGAGAGGCAGAGAGCTGAACCTGGGAAATGGGGATATTTACCTCTCCCTTTTATAACTCAGCTGTGCTACTTCCCACCTCTTCTTCATCTGTCCTGCTCTCCAGTGTATGCAGACTGATTCAGGCTCTTTGTTGCCCTAGTCCAGCCAGTTTAGATGCAGCTCATAAAGCAAATAGAACAATCATCCCATGAGGCTTTGGCAGAGGAGTTCCAGAAACTATTTGCTCCAACTGCAAGCCAGCGCTCCAGCAGAGTCCTCTTTATGGGATTTCATGAAGACTTAATTGGGAATGATTTTTTTAATTACTTGCTGCCTGTGCATTTCTCCCATCTTTTACATCAGGTGGGTCATTCTTCTACTCTAACACTAAACCTGCTTACAATGAGGACAGAGACTGGTGGGCACAAGTGGATGTTATGTACAGGAGCTTATTTCAAGCTTATAAGTGAGAACTGTGCTGTGTTTCTTCCCCACAAAGCTCTCCTTCTCCTTGTACCTGCCTGATCCTGAACCATCCCTATAGTCAAGGCTGGCTCCAGGCACCAGCCAACCAAGCACGTGCTTGGCATGGCACGTTATAAGGGGCGGCCAATCTTGGTTCGGCAGGGCGGTGCTTGGGTTTGGGTTTTTTTTTTGGTTCAGTGGGGTGGCGCTCCAGGGGTGGGGGTTGATTTTCTTTTTGGTTTGGCGGGGTGGTGCTCTGGGGGGAGGGGTGATTTCCTTTTTCGTTAAGGGGGGTGGCGCTGGGGGGGTGTTTGTGGTTCAGCGGGGCAGTGCTTGGGGGGGTTGTTTTTGGTTCGGCGGGGCGACACTCGGTTTTTTTATTGTTGTTGATGTTTTTGGTTTGGCGGGGTGACACTTGGGTTTTTGTTGTTGTTGTTGTTGATGGTTTTGGTTTGGCAGGGTGGCGCTTGGGTTTTTGTTGTTGTTGATGGTTTTGGTTTGCCGAGGCGGCGCTCAGGTTTTTGTTGTTGTTGATGGTTTTGGTTTGCCGGGGCCGCGCTCGGGTTTTGTTGTTGTTTTTGGTTTGGCGGGGCGGCACTCTAGGGGCGATGATTTTCTTTTTGGTTCAGCAGGGTGGCACTGGGGGCGGGGGGCGTGTTTTTTGGTTCGGCAGGGTGACCCTAGTTATAGTCTTTCAAACAGATGGCAATTAGAGTGTTTAAAAGAAGAGCAAGCCCCTTTGGCTTGGCTGGAGGTGACGGTGTTTATCAGGCTAGCATGAAGTGAGGACAATGCAGGAGCCATTGATGATAGTGGCTTGGAGTGGAGCATAGGGGCTGCTCTTATGGAAGACCAAGCTCATTCCACAGATAAGACGGGCCAATTGATGGACACAACGTCCATTGCTGAATATTGTGGGAAATGTATCGAGGAGGTGAGAGGGTAGGGGCGATGTTAAATGGCAGAGAACAGTGACAGCTCAGACCGACAAGACACATGAAAACTGTCCTATAGATGGCTTCCTGCTCTGCCCTTTGAGGTGTATGTGGGGGGTTGACAGTCTGAGTTAGAGGCTACTAGAGTGGCTCCCAAAACCAGCATCCTACCACTCCCAGACATTTCAAACACAAATGTTAATTTGAACATATTAATTTGAACATATTCCCAGCGGGAACTTTTCACATGAAAACTTTCAACCTGCTTGCTGGCCTCAGAGAAGCCTGGCTGACAGACCAAATTGATACCTCATTTTGTATAGCTAAAGTACAACTTTTCAAAGGTTTGAACTTGATGTCTATTAAACTCTCTGCTGCTGGGGGGAGTGTTGGCGTAAAGAGAACATCAGCTCACCCACTGGCTGCTGTAAGCAGTCACGTATGTACTGAGCCTCCAAAAGGCTCGCAGCATTGGGCATGGAGTTCAGGACCTCATGGGGTGTCCAGTGTGTCATGGCACCAGCCCTTGTAGGACACAGTCCCTAGTAACACAGTAGGGGCGTATGACTGAGGTCAGCACTGTGGGCTCTCCAACAAAGGCTATTGGTGCGCCCCAATATCCACTCTCCAACTGCCTCTGTTGCTGAAGTTCCCATCAGAACCTCAGACCAATGATGTCCCCCAATTGCTTGCAAATGTGGTAGGTGATCCATCACCATCCTCTGTAAGAGGAAAAGAGCAGCAGCAGATCTGCTCCCTGCCCTCCTGTCACTGCCCAGTGGAGTCGTACATTACACGGGTAACTCAAGTGAATGATACAGTTGGTTGAAAGTGTGGACAGCTGCTCCCAACAGCGGCAGTTTTACTGAAGAGAAATCGAGCATGAAGGTGGTGCTCGGTGACTCTTGGGAGGAAGGTTGAGTGAAAGCTAAATCACCCCCAAACTGGTCAGGCAAGGTGAATGGATGAGCCATGCAGAGAAAGTCAGGATGCTAGACAAGGAGAGGCTGGGGGTGAAGGGAGGCAAGCAACTTGAACTGGGAGCTCAGAAGCAGGAACTCAGGTTGTGAGCTCCTGCTACTTCAGCACAAAAGAGATTTTGTCTCTTCCCTGCAACCTCTGTGGTTTTCTTATTCAGTGGTATGAAGCTTTGCCTTTGACTGTCATTTTTGTAGATTTTCTCTGTTTTTCCCTGTTAAATGAACTTTGCTTTATTTACTCTGAACTGGCATTCTGGGCTGTTTCTGTTTCTGGGAGCCAAGAGGGTAGCAATCCTTCTGAGCAGAGATTGAAGTTTGTCTAAGCCAAAACCTCCAAAAAGTTTATCTTGACATGGTCAAAAAGTGGCATTTCCCATGGGATGGAAATTCCAAGTTTTTAAATTGTGGTTTTGTCCCAAATTGGGACGAAAAGTCAAGATCTTGATTTTTGTGTGAAATGAAATATTTCATTTTTGATAGGGGTTTTTCACAGCTTTGTCCATTATAAAACCAGAAGGGATCATTGTGGTCAGTTGATCCTATTTCCTATACATCACAAGCCAGAGAACTTCCCTGAATTCCCCCGGTTTGAACTAGAGCATCCCTTTTAGAAAAACACCCAGCGTTAAAGTGTTTCATTTTGATTAATTTTATTTCAACATTATTGTTTTGACTTTTATTATAACATAAAAGTTGAAACAAAACATTTTGACCTCATTGAAAAAAAATTTTTTGATAATTTCTTATTGAAAACTTCAGCAAAAACATTCCCATGAAATGTTTTGATTTGCCAAATCAGTATTTTCCAATTGAAAACTGTTCTGTTGGAAAATTTTTGACCAGGTCTCCTCCTATCCCAGAAAGTGCTGTCAGCATCCTGCTGTGGTCTGGGGTGAAGGTCACAGGTGCAGGTAAAGCCCCTAGTGCAATGCCTTCAGATATTTTAAAGAAAGTTATTGTAACTGAGAGGAAAATGCATTGACATCATGGCTTGGAGGCTATTGCCTCAGGCTGCAAAATGCATTGATATTTTGTGCTGTAGGATAAATTTGAAACCAACACATATTAAAAATCCAAGTTGAGTTCAGTCTTCAAACTGCTAGGCCTCCTTTGAACATTTTGCTAACACCTGTGAATGAAGGGTAAGACCACACTTCAGGGTAATGTGGGAGCAGCAGTGGCACATAAAGGAATCTAAACAACTAGGACAGACAGATTTCCTGGGAGACAGTTAGAGATGGTTCCAAAGTCTGTCTATGGTTTTCTATTTCTCAGTTAGAAAAATTGGAAAATTTTAGATGGAAAATTTACTTCCTTTTCCTTCAAAAGCCAAATGAAATAAATAAAGCATTAAAGTCAGGTTAAACCTGAGGGATGAAGCACTCAGAAGTCAGGAAATTCCAGAGAGAGAAGATTACTGGGACACATTAACCTGATCATGTTGCACATGTGTTCTGTTTTCTAGTTCTCAAACTGTACGGCTTTCTGAATTACCCTTGGTTACTAATATCACCAAGAAACAATTTTTATTAACATTGCTGGAACAACCTCAACTTTGGGATTTCTTGCTACTGAATGCTTGATCTCACAACCTTACTGTTGCTTTAGTGCTAGTTTTTTACATTTAATAGTATATAAATTTTAGCTAGTCTACTAATATTTGAATCATACTTATTGTCTTTTGACAAATTACTATTGAATGATTATAATAAAATGACAAGAAATAGCCAAGTACGAGGCTATATAGTACTCTAAATTAGTGGTTCTCAAACTAGGGCCACCACTTGTTCAGGGAAAGCCCCTGGTGGGTCAGGCCGGTTTGTTTACTGCCGCATCCGTAGGTTTGGTTGATCGCGGCTCCCACTGGCTGCGGTTCGATGCTCCAGGTCAATGGGAGCTGCAGGAAGTGGCGCGGGCCGAGGGTTGTGCCTGGCCGCCCTTCCTGCAGCCCCCATTGGCCTGGAGCGTCGAACCGCAGCCAGTGGGAGCCACGATCTGCCAAACCTGTGGACGCGGCAGGTAAACAAACTGGCCCGGCCCACCAGGGGCTTTCCCTGAACAAGCAGAGGCCCTAGTTTGAGAACCGCTGTTCTAAATGTATGTTCAGAGAGGAAATAAGACTTGTTAGAAAATTATTATCATTCTTACATACCGGAATACTCCCTGGAAAAGGGAATGCTATTCCCTGGCATGACCTCATCTATTTTTATAGATCAGCTCATAATATACTAATAAGGCAAAATAGTAATGAAACAGTTACATTTCACTCTTCTGTTCTAATCAGTTGTTATAACACCAGATTTTAACTAATGGGAAATGACTGGGTACAGCAGATCCAACTCTCAGCTAGCTTAGGTTTCCCTGTATCACCATGTATCTAAGTGCTGCTAAACTGTACTAGCCTTATGATTCATAATAAACATTTCTGTTCTAGTAGCGCTCAGCAGCCCCATTGAGGAACTGAGACCCATTGTGCTAGGCACTCTGCAAACACCTGAGGTGGCCCTGAAGAGCTCATTAGCAGAGTGTGGCAGTATTTTGAATAAGTTCTTTAAGCAAGGGATATAGATATCCAAATATTTTTGTGTTTAAAGAGTCTCATTGGACGGAAGTAGCCATCAAGACAGCTCTAGCAGAAGCCACAATGTATCTATGACTCCAGCCATGGGTCCTCACCAGACCACTGATCTGTCTTGAACTTCTGACTCTCTTGCATGTGCAATGTGTAACAAAATAAAGCACTCTCTTAGTCTAGTTTAATCAGCCTGATCTAACGCAGTATGCTGTAGTCACATTTATAAGGCTTTTTCAGCTGCAAATCTGCCTCCTAAATGTAGAATTTTTGTGGAGTGGTAAAAAAAATAATGGCTGTTCTGTGTCTCCCATCTCTTGTGCCAGTAGATTGCAATTTACATTATGCAAATAGATATTATGCAATCAAACCACTTTAGCTGAAATCTGGCAGGGCGAGCCTGCTGATGAGATGCAAAGGTCTGAAGCCCTAAATCGTGCATTTCTGAAAGGGTTGAGGGATCTTTCCATTAACCCCCCCCACACACACACACAAAAGTCCACTCAACTCAAACCTGAAGTGGTAAAATGGAGCCAGTGCAAAGATGAATGAATTCAGTGAGCTGCTGAAGCTACTTTCTCAATTAATGGCTTTGTTTAATCATACCCCCTGTCCAGAGGAGTATTGTCTTACGGATAATTTCATTTGCCTAACGAGATTTTACTAATTAAATCTCCTTTCTGTAGGTGTGACTGTCCCTGCAGGCTAGAGGAATGTTTGTGAATCCTTCTCTGCTTCTGGCTAAATAACCCTTTCCACTCCAGTGCAAAGAAAAGACAGGAATTTCTGTGTACAAATACTGGGTTTGAAATAAATTAGCTTTTGAAACCTTGAAAAGCTGCTTTCTGGTATGTATGTGACTGTGTGTGTGGCTTTCTAACAACATCCCCTGCCTTATGGGATACTTTAAAGCCAGAAAGCTCCTGAGCTCATTCCTGCTGCTTCTTCATGTTTGCTTCTAAATCAGGCAGTGGCAGCTCAGCTGTTGCTGCAAATATTGTCTGGGTAGGAGAGTGGGGGTGCTGTCTGTGGATCCCAGCAAATGCAGGCTTTGCTGTAATAGCTCATGCCTTGTACAGCTGCAAGCCATATTCTCAGTCCATTGGCTGGTGATTAGTAATCAGGATGACATCATAAACCCTGAAATGATACTGAAAATTGGTCACTGCACTGGATGGCTTTTATGCAGCTGGAACTAGAGCTGCTCAAATTATTTGTTGTTAATTTTGCCGTTTTTTCCATTGAATAATTATTTATTTGCAGATAAATGTTTCCTTTATTCCTAGATGGAATGTAAGTACCCTCCCCCCGCCCTACACTTATTCAGTGATGCTTAATGATAATTGGCTCCTCATGTCAGTCCTAGCTGCAGGGCTCAGCCAAGCAGTGGGATGGTGCACATGCATTGCTCTCTACCTAACCATACAGTCTAATAAACTATGTTGCATTAAGCAATCCAGCTCAGTTTGTGCAACCAATGGGCCAGCCCAATCTGCCCCAGGGTTTAGTTCACTTGTCCCCCAAGGGATAGAGCCACAAAAGGATATGTATAAATAAATATTATTTGGAGCAAGTGCCCTAACTGCTGAGTTATAGAGCTCTTCTCAAGCTATCTGGTCTAATGAGTAATTAATTATACAAAGTGGAACAGCTTCAGCTGGAAAGACGTTACCCTGCAATGCCATATAGCCCAGGGGGTAGGCTTGGGTACTTGAAGACCTGGGTTCAAATCTCTGCTCTATATCAGGCAGAGGGGATTTGAACCTGTAACTCACATACTATGAGTGAGTGCACTAATCACTGGGCTATTAGGTATAAGTGAGTGGTATTAACACAACCAGCTTCTTGTGTTTTTCCATGAAGGTATTTAGGCACCTAACTCCAAGAGAGGATTCGCAACTGTGAATCCCAGCAGAGGAAGGTACCGAAGTCCTTTAGGGCAGTGGTTCTCAAAGCTGGTCTCTCGCTTGTTCAGGAAAAGCCCCTGGCGGGCGGGGCTGGTTTGTTTACCTGCCGCATCCGCAGGTTCGGCCGATCGCAGCTCCTACTGGCTGCAGTTTGCCGCTCCAGGCCAATGGGGGTTGCGGGAAGGGCGGCCAGCACATCCCTCGGCCCGTGTCACTTCCCGCAGCCCCCATTTGCCTAGAGCGGCGAACCGCAGCCAGTGGGAGCCGCGATTGGCCAAACCTGTGGATGCGGCGGTACACAAACCGGCCCGGTCCACCAAGGGCTTTTCCTGATCAAGCGGTGGACCAGCTTTGAGAACCACTGCTTTAGGGTATGTTTCCACAGGAACTAGACACCTGCAGATTGGCCCTTGCCAGCTGACTTGGGCTTGCGAGGCTCAGGCTCCGGGGCTGTTTTGTTGCAGTGTAGACCTCCAGACTCGGACTGGAGTCCAGGCTCTAGGATCCTGCAAGGTGGGAGGGTCCCAGAGCTCAGACTGCAGCCCAAGCCCAGAAGTCTACACTGCAGTGAAACAGCCTGGCAGCCTATATCCCCGGAGCCTGAGTAGACATACCCTTTGAGGGTGGACTTTAGGTCCCACTGCTCTCCTCAGCATTTCCTATTGGCTTGCTTAGACAGCTACCTTGGTATAACTTCGTCAAAAATCCACACTCCAGATTGACGTCGTTACACTGACCTAACGTCAGTGTAGGCAGCACTGTATCAACAGGATTGCCTCTCCCACTGACATAGCTGCGGCCTCTTGGGGAGGTGGAGCACCTACGCCAGTGGGAGAAATTCTCCTGTCAACCGAGGTAACATCTTCACTAAGTGCTATAGGTACACTGCTGCAGTGCTGTAAGTGTAGACAAGCCCTCAGGTGCCTATCTGTCCATTATCAGAGGGGTAGCCGTCACTGCGTCTGACGAAGTGGGTATTCACCCACGAAAGCTCACGCTCCAAAACGTCTGTTAGTCTATAAGGTGCCACAGGATTCTCTGCTGCTTTTATCTGTCCATATGTATTGTACGGGGAGCTGGATGCCTACCAGCTTACCAAAAAGAAGGTCAGTGTGTGACTTGATCACAGACTATGAATATCGACACGGGGAATACAGATTTAATTATGGGCTCTTCCATCTAGCAGAGAAAGGTTTAACATGATCCAATAGCTGGAAGTTGAAGCTAGACAATTTCAGGCTGGAAATAAGGTGTACATTTTTAATGGTGAGAGTAATTAGCCCTTTGAACAAGTCACTAGGGGTTGTGGTGGATTCTCTGCACACAAAGATGCAGCGTACGCCAGTTTTTCCACAAAAGTGGGTTTCTTTAAGAAAGTCTAAGGATTTAACTAGAAACAAGAGCGTAGTGAAAACAAGCGGTTGCAATGCAATACAAATTCATAAAATGCATCTACACTTATCAATAATCATCTTTCCTATCTAATAGGAAACATGTGGGCTCGGTGGAACTACCATTAAGTGGGTACATAATTGGGTAAACAACCATAAACAAAGAATAACTATTAATGGAATGATGTCAGATTGGAGGGAGGTCTCAAGTAGGATTTCACAGGGGTTTGTTCTGGGCCCGGTGTTGTTTAACATCTTTATTAATGACTTGGATGTAGGAATAGAATGCACACTGACCAAATTTGCAGATGACACAAATGGGGGTGGGGGTTTGCCAACACTTTGGAAAACAGAGGTAAGATTCAGAAGGATCTTGATAAATTGGAGAACTGGGCTATAGACAACCAAATGAAATTCAATAAAGACAAATCTAAGATGCTACACTTAGGGAAGAAAAAACAAATGTACAAATGGGAGATAACTGGCTTGGTAGCAGCACTACTGAGAGGGAACTGGGAGTTGTGGCGGATCACAACCTCAACATGAGTCAGCAATGTGATGCTGTTGCAAAGTATGAAAATGCAATTTTAGGTTACATTAACAGAGGTATAGAGCATGCAAGTAACGGTAGGTGATAATACCACTTTACTTGGTGCTAGTTAGGTCTCAGCTGGAGGACTGCATCCAGTTTTGGTCACCGTTGTATAAAAAGGATGTGGAGAAAGTGGAAAGGATCCAGAGGTGAGCAACAAAGGTGATCAAAGGGATGGAATCCAAGCCACGTGAGTTTGGAAAAGAGGTGATTAAGCAGGGGTATGATAGCCGTCTTCAAATACTTGAAAGGCTGCCATAAGAAAGATGGAGAAAAGTTGTTTTCTCTTGCCACAGAGGGCAGGACAAGAGGCAATGGGTTCAAACTACAGCAAAGCAGATTTAGATTAAATCTCAGGAAAAACTCCCTACCTGTAAGAACAGTAGGACAATGGAACAGACACCTAGGGAGGTCGTGGAAGCTCCTTCACTAGAGGTTGTCAAAAGGAGGCTGGATGGCCATCTGCCTTGGATGGGTTAGATACAACAAATCCTGCAGCTTGGCAGGGGATTAGGCTAGATGACCCTTGCGGTCCCTTCTAAGCCTATCATTCTAGGATTCTATAAAGTAGATTCTTCTCCTCCCCCACCAAGTTCAGTCTGTTGCAGAACTGGCTGGTTTCTCAGTAACTAGGATCCAAACCATTCATGAAAGCACTCCCCTCTGCCAGGGGAGTTTCTCAGTGAATGGAGACAGAGCATCTTCCCTACACTCTATTATACCAAAAATAGCATTTTTGTTCCCAGCCTATTCACAGCCAGCGAGAAGCTCTATCTGGTGTAACCTTCCTTTCACCATTTGAGTGGTTTCAGTTGGCCAGTGGTGCCTCTGATGGTTTTTCATTGATAGTTTTGGGAGGGAGCAAGCCTGCTCAATTGAGCCTTGGATTACCCCGATGGTTGATTAGGGAGGACAACTACTCTCTCTTGCTTGCGTGGGCCATCCCCAAGGCCCATTACCTCTTGGTGATTAATTTCTTCTCCAAGTCCATAAAGCCAACTTTCAATATAAATACATTGTTCCTTCAATACTTCCCGTACACACAGCTCACAATGATTATGAATCTTGACAAGTCACGAGCTGTCTGTAGACACCTCACATGATATCCCTGTGGATAAATATCCTGTAAGATGGGTGCTTGGTATAATGAGTTTGTCCGGTCTGAGGTCAGAGCTGTTTACAAAGAACAGGGGACCCATTCTCAAGGATTCTCTGTGTCACAGACACATACCCGTGTCTACAAATATATTACCTGCTTTGTGCGTACCCACCGATGGAAATGTAGGCACTTTGAGTCCTTGCCAGCAGAAACGTTGGCACCTCCAGGGTTAGGTAGCAGCTGAGAAAGGGTTTGGAGGACCTCAGTGACCCCTAAATGTTGAACTTGGATGCCTAAAGGCATCTCACGCCCTTTGAGTGTAGGCCCTTGCACTGTTTGCTGAGCAATCAGCCAGCTCTTCTGTCTGTGTGGGTCTGTCATGGTATAATTCCCTACTCTGAACCTTAGCGTCCAAAAGTTGGGGTACCAGCATGAATTCCTCTAAGCTCAATTGCCAGCTTAGAACCTGTAGCCCTGCTACCAACCAGGAATTCCAGTGCCTGGTACACTCTGGTCCCCCCAAAACCTTGCCTGGGGAACCCCCAAGACCCAGACCCTCTGGATCTTAACACAAGGAAAGGAAACCCTTTCCCCCACCGTTGCCTCTCCCAGGCTTCCCCTCCCTGGGTTACCCTGGAAGATCACTGTAATTCAAACTCCTTGAATCTTAAACAGAGAGGAAACTGCACCTTCACCCTCCTTCTCTCTCCCCCTCCCAGACTCTTCTTGAGAGAGACAGTAATTCTACACAAAGAGAAATTAGCCTTTCTCTCCCCCTTCCCTCCTTTCTCCCCATCAATTCCCTGGTGAATCCAGACCCCGTCCCCTGGGGTCTCACAGCAGAATTAAAAAAAAACAATCAGGTTCTTAAACAAGAAACTTTTAATTAAAGAGAGAAAAACAGTAGAAATTATCTTTGTAAATTTAAAATGGAATAGGTACAGGGTCTTTCAGCTATAGACACTGGGAATACCCTCCCAGCCTAAGTATTCAAGTACATATTAAAATCCTTTCAGCAAAATACAAATTTGAACTCCTCCCAGCCAAATACACATTTGCAAATAAAGAAAACAAATATAAGCCTAACTCGCCTGATCTACCTAGTACTCACTATTCTGAACTGATAAGAGCCTGTATCGGACAGATTGGAGAGAAACCTGGTTGCACGTCTGGGCACTCTCAGAATCCAGAGAGAACAACCACCAAAAACTAACAGCAGACACAGAAACTTCCCTCCCTCCAGATTNCCTCCCTCAAGATTTGAAAGTATCCTGTCCCCTGATTGGTCCTCTGGTCAGGTGACAGCCAGGCTTACTGAACTTGTTAACCCTTTACAGTCAAAAGAGATATAAAGTACTTCTGTTCTATTAACTCCTACTATCTGTTTATGACAGGGTCTTTCAAGCAGCAGGAGGGGAGAGAAAACATTTTTAAAATAGGACAATGCGACTGGTCAGCACACCCGTCAGCAGGAGGCTCTGGCCGGGGCAGCACTGGCTACTGCTTTAACTCCTTTTTCCAACTGACCAGATTTCCAGCTGCTGGTGCCCCTTTAGCAAAGTGGGAGGCCCTGGGCTGGGCTTCAGGAGTTTGGGCTCACTCCTGGCTTTGCTGCAGACCTACTGTGACGTCCAAGGAAAACATGGCCTTTCTGTGCTCATATGGGCCTTGCCATGTTCAAAGCTCTGTACAAACTTTTTCTCGATAGAAAGCATTGCTCACACTGCACTTACGGAAAAGTCCTGCGCTATTTAATAGGGATGAAACTATTAGGATTCTAGACCAATTAAACTGGTTTCTAGTCATTGGTCTGCCATTAACTTATTGGGCAACCTCAGGCAAGTCACTTCACTCCTGTGTGCCTCAGTTTCCCCTCTGGGAATGGGGATAATGATCAAGACCCATTTTGTAAAGTGCTGTGAAATCTATGACCAAAGAGCTCTGCAGAAGGGCTAAGTAACATTATCATTAGCAGTTACTGTAAAACCATACAGTACATAAGAAATATCAGTCTCCAGTTGCGACAGAACTATTACACCATGCCGTGGAAGTTAGAGAATGATATCCCCACCACAGAATGCCATAGACTATCTTCCTTCTCTGTAATATTCTGTAAGATTTCTCCATAGGGGGCTGGAAGTTGGGAGTGTAAAGGGGGTGTATTTAGTATTCAATATGCCATATCTCAGCATATTGGACAACTCTACTTTTATGCTGAATTCTTTATGTGAAACTCAGTAACTTTTGTGGCACAGTAAATCCCAAGTAAGAGGTTAATGGGCTGTAGCTAACTTTCTATACGATCTGCTCTGTCTCAGAACTCCCCGCTCCAGAGGAAGGAAAAGGCCTTTGATGTCTCAAAGCTTGTGTGCCCCAAATTATCTCCCTCAGTCCAACCACATTACCTGGTCCAGGCAATGCCCACTCATCTCCCCTCAAACCCTGCCATGGCTGGAACTTTCCTGCTTACTCTGGCAAGCCTTGCATCTTGTCCCTTATAGGGTGGGGTTGATAGATAAGGTCACTGGTTCTCCCAAATCTTCAGTCTTCTTGGTGGAAGGAGGCCTGAGCGCTTCCATACGTGCCAGTGCAGGAGGGAGCTATTCTTTTGTTCCCAGCAGCCCTGTGCTAATCTTTAGTGCGAAGGCAGAATTGTCACCTATCCCCAAAACCATAGTATAGTCCGAGCACTCTGTAGCCTATGGGAAGACACAGTAAGCTGGAGCCCACAAGAGAATATCTCACCTCCTCCATTTACCACTGTTAATATTTCTGTGTAATTCTCCCATTTTACACTAGAATACAGGACTGAGTCCAGGCCCCTGATGTTGCAGGCAACCCTGCCATACAATCCCCTTTTTACAATTAAATGAACAGAAGTTTCACATGTTCCCTTCAGGCAGGGCTTGGCATAGTATCCAGGGCTCTAATATGGCAATCCCAAGTTTTACCCACTCAGCCTTTCAAAATGAATGTGCCACAGCTATGTGTTTGGCTGTCCTTTTTCCGTTGACTTCAACTGGCTTTGGATCAAGATCTCAGGTTAGGTTTGCAAAGTGAAACCATCAAAGAACAAGCTAAGCAAGCACGATTACTTTACGCTCCTGAAACAGACCCTGAGTGTTATCCAACACAATTATAAACTGTTCTGAAAACAATGTATGGATTACTCCAGTGAAACGTTAAGTACATTGGAGTTCTACAGGTTTGTGTATCATCTTAAGTAAAAGAACTGAAAAGTCGGTCAGTGCCCATGGTTGCAGCGAGAGAGATTGTTTAAAGGGGAATGGAAGTAGGACAGACCTCTCTAAGCAGAACTTGACTAGAATTCATCTCTAAGGCTGAACACAGTAGAGCGAGTGTCATGGCAGGCTGTGTGTAACTTAGCCCCTGTTTGCTGTCTGTTTAAAGATCCAGGCCCTTGAAGGATGTGTAGCATTTGGGAAAATTTAAGATACATTCTTCTTTTGGAGAGGGAAAGGCAGAGAAAGAGAATATGTAGAATGCACAGAAATGCCCCCAGACTCCTCTATTTTTCAAAGGATGAGTCTTTAAATGAGTGTCGGCCATTTCTGCTCTGCTTTCTCTGCTACACCTGGCCCTGCCATTGGCTAGTTCTGCTTCCTGTGCCACATGTGGCTCCCATGGCTTGTCCTTGCCCACAACTCCATTCCCTTCTGCCCCCTGAAGCTTCCTGTGCTTCCACCATCCCCTCTGCCAGGTTCCTCTCTTTCTGCCCCATGACAGCTTTCCCTTGCTTTCCCTGTCTCTTCTGTCCCATTCCCCTCACTCGTCGTGACTTCCCCCGGTCCCCACCAGTGGCGGAGTAATACACATCCCACAGGACTCATGCCCAGGAGCCCCAGCCAATCTGGGGGCCCCACAGAGGCGCTGGAACCTGGGTAGAAGTGGGGGGTCCACCTGCGACCGAGCTGTGCCCTGACCCCTGCTCCTCCTCTTTTCCCCCAGGGACCTGCCTCCTGATTGGGTCAGAAGCCATAGCCTGGCAGTGGGCAGAGCCACCCAGAGAGTCCTGGACCCTCAGCCTGCCTTGGGCAGAGACCAGGGTGACCAAGAGAAGCCGCTGGCCCATGTCCCCGCCCCTGGGCATGCCACTGTTGGTGGAATCCAGGGGTGGGGGCTCCAGTCTGGTCTCCTGCTCTGTCCCTGGGGCCAGCAGACTCACTCTATGGGGAGAGGAGACTCTGCCCTGGCTGGGAGGTGGTGGGGGGCCCAGGAAGGTCACAGGCAGCAAGGAGCCAGGCAGGGAGGGCGCCTCCAGCGCCGGTCCTGCTGTTACTGGCCCGGCCTCAACGGCTGCCACACTCCACATGGGCTCGCTGAGTGCCTGCGCCTAGCTCCTACTGCCAGGCTGCCCCTGCTGGGTCCCACAGCTGCTACACTGCTGGGCCCAGTCCCACTGCTGCCAGGCTGCCCCCTCGATGTCCCGCTGCTCCCAGGCTGCCCCCACCGGGTTCCTCCTGCTCCTGGTCATAGGCTGACCCTACTGCCACCTGGGCTTTTTGCCTGAGGCAGCAACCATGTGCGTACTGCTCCTCCTGTCACCTCTGGCCTGAGGCTGTCGGTTTGGGAGGCAGTGGCCCTCATCCCCTCACAAAGTGCACCTATGCCACCACCACTCTACACCTGCCATTTCAAAGGGAACAAAGCTGGTTGCCTGAGGCTACCATGTTAAAAAGTGGGCAGGCATGACCCTCCTGACAGCTCTGTGCCCCAGGGTGTGGGGGCCCAAATGTTCTTTGTGCCCAGGGCCCCAATAAATCTTAATCTGCCTTTGCCTGTGCAGGGCTGCTTCTGGCCCTACTTCCTCTCTTTTCCCCACATATGGGCGCTTCTCCCTTTCTTCTCCTTCCAAAAGCTGATGTCCTCACCCTCTGCCCTGAGACAGAGAGACAGACCTATGGGTCCCATACAGACTTCTCTCCTGGCAGACCAGTAGTCCCTCCCGTCCTCTCTGCTGGCTGCCTCTCTCTCTCCTCAGCAGCAGCCAGCTCTGGTTGTCCCCAGAGAAATCCCCCAAAATAATTCATAGATCAGATCCTTTAGAAAATCATCCCCTTTTGATTAAAAATTGTCAGTGATGGATAATCACCACAACCCGTGGCAAGTTCTCACCCTTAAAATGTACCTCTTCTTTCCAGTCTGAATTTGACTAGCTTCAACTTCCAGCTGCTGGACTATGTTATATACCTTGTTCTGCTAGACTGAGGAGCCCATTATCAAATATTTGTTCTTACGTAGGTATTTATAGACTGTAGTTAAATAACCCCTTAACCTTCCCTTCGTTAAACTAAATAGATAGACTCAGAGAGCTCAATCGCTGTAAGGCAGGTTTTCTAATCCTTTAATCATTCTCGTGGCTCTTCTCTGAGCTCTCTCCAGTTCATCAACAACCTTCTTGAGCTGGGGACAGCAGAACTGGACACAGGATTGCTACGTGAGATTCCCCTGTTTATGCATTAGCTCTTTTGGCCACAGCCTCACACCAGGAGATCATGTTCCAGCTGGTTATCCACCATGACCCCTATGTCTTTTTCAGAGGCACAGTTACAGCACAGCCCCAGGACTTTGGCCAGGAGAGCATTTCTCTGGGACAGATTCTGAAAAATCCAGACTGCCCTGACCTAATTGGACTGTTGGCAGCTGAGCTAGTGAACAATTTTATTAAGCAACAACAACAGTCTACAGTAGCACTGCTCAGTAACCCACAATGAATACTGAGTAACTGAACTTAGCCTTGGGTTTACTAGGTAATTGATTTCCATAGTTATTTCTAAATAATTCAGTTACTATTAGATTATTGCTACAAATTACTTATAAGACAGATAATTCGTTTGACCACTCCAAGGAAATCAAATTGCTAATACTGACCAATTATAAATCATTCAGTTCTCTGGGTAAGGAACAGGTTTCCACCCTGTGAAACTAAGACCTTGTCTACACTTGCAGCAGCATATGGGGTATATGTGTTGGCAGCTACACATTGCAGTGAAAGGCTGACTGTCTCCATGTCCACTTCGACGTGTGACAGTGAAAGGCACTGGCACGTGGGAGGCAGTGGGTCACTACAGTTCTAAGAATAGCCTTGTAGCTGTGAGAGGCCCTGCGTGGGTATGTAGAGAGCTGTGTAGAGGCTCAGGAGTGTAGGGCACTTTGCTCTATTCTACTCACCTAAGCCGGGCCTCCCTGCCTACACTGCTATTCATAACCCTGCTAGCTGGGCATGCAGTGTCTGTACTCGTCACATCACTTCAAGAATGGATCTACTGTAAAAAAAAACACCTAAAGAAGCTATCTGTACTGCACTGATGCTTTCTGAATCAATAACTAGAACACGTACACCTCTCAATCCTGAATACACAAGAGTCAAAAGATACTTAAATTTAACCTGGGTGCTGAGTGCGCCGTTGTCCCTCAACTTGTTTCTTTTACTGGTTAGGGTCACAGAATTAACTTTTTGGTTCTTTCTGTAAATCATTTATTAACCCAAATGTTTAAGAATGTAACTCTGGTAACATTTTATAATCGATGCATTGTTTATAGAACAGTCTATAACTGTGCACAAGATAATTCTCAGCATGCCTGGCTTAGTGTGAAATTTGCATATTTGTTTTTTCTAGGTTCAGTTCCAATAGTGCGAATTGTGGGGGAGCTTATTCAATGACTTTGACGGTAAATTTGTTGTTTCGTATGTGGATGGCTTTGGCAATCCTCAGGGGAGTTATAAGACCCGGCTGTAGTTTCTGAAGAAGGCAACAACCTTCTAATTGCTCAGCCAAATACAGGGCAAGTTTGTGTCCATGGGCATTACAGAAGCAAGGCCTTTTCTCGCATTGCGTAGCAGGTCTATTTCCAGCCACATGTAAGTGGGTGCAATTTCATTGACTTCAGTGGGGTTGTGCCCACTTACGCCAAGTTTGAATTTGACCTATTAAATTGAATCAAATTTAACTAGGGTATTGCACACTTTGTAGCTTCTATAACCTGAGCTCATTCCTCCATCCCCACCCCCCGAAACTCCCTGTGTGCCACTCTCCTGTCCCCATCTGTAGCAGGGACTCCCTGCAACTATTGACTCCCTCATTCATACTAGGAGGTTTGTGTGCTCCTCCCCCCCACCCCGCCTGCTCATTCCAGGGGCTCTGTGTGTCCTTCGCATTCTCCCTTCTCCTCCATACCAGAATCTCTGTGTGCCCACCCACATTCCCACCTGTCTCCATTCCAGGATCTCTGTGTGGCCTTCCATTCCCACCTCTCTCTATTCTGGGTCCCCATAACCCTCGTGTCAGGGCCTCTATGTGCGCCCTCTTCCCCATTGTGCCTCCCATTTCCTATATCTCCCACACCCTAGTATTATTTCTTTCTTTTTGTCTGGGAGTTTAGTCATTCCGGGCATCAACACCATGTCTGACCTATAGAGAATTACAGAGCTTGCTGAAGTGGCTGAGCCTGCTAACCAGATGTCAAGGTCTCAATGGGTCCCCCGTTTCCGCCCTTCCAGTTTTCTGATTTTTATTCAAATCAATAGGGGCTCCTCAACTGATGCCTAGAACATTCCTTGATATTTTGGAATTGATTATATGTAGAGTTCCAAAGTTATTGCATTACATTCAAGCAGACAGACAGGCAAACAGATAAATGCCCCAAGGAACTATGGCCAAATGCTTAATGTTATTAAAGAATCAACACAGAGCTAAATGCTGGCACAGGGCAACTTAGCCATCACGGTGAGTGTGCTCTGACAGGGCAGCGCTAATGTGGGCCTGTGCCCTGCTCTCCATGGTCCCTTTCCGTGGATATCTAACTGCACAAAGAGACTCTCCTGGGTACTGAGAATTATGACAATAAAGCCCTTTGTTGAGAACAGAATTCACCTTGAAAAAACTCTCAGGACCAGTTTCTGGCCAGTGCTGAGCACTTCCAAAGCCCACAGAATGTAATGGAAGTTGCACGTTTAGGTGCCATTAAGATCTTCAGACAGTTTTCTCAGCTGCCCACTAACCCTGGAGATGCCTAATTTCTTAGGAGCCTGCGTTTCCACCATGATATCTACATTTCTGCCAGCACCCAAACAGGAGCCGCGCCAGGGTTTCTGGTGCCCTAGGCAGAATTCGGGGGGCGGCATTTTGTGCACTCCCCACGGGGCGCGTGGGAATTTCCGGTTCTGCTCCTATTGCACCTCCGAAGAAGGACCCTCCGTCGAAATGCCACAGGCAACAGCGGCAGTCATTGAGCTGCTCAATTGCCTGCCGCTGTTTTCCACGGCAGGTCGGCAGAAGATCCTTCTTCGGTGCGCGATGGAGCGGAACCGGAAACTCCCGCGAGCCCTGTGGGGAGCGCACAAAATGCCACCCCCCCGAATCCTGGCATCCTAGGCGACTGCCTAGGGTCGCCTAATGGAAGTGCCAGCCCTGCGCCCAAGGTCCTGATGCTGCTGAGCAGCTTGGCATTTAGCTCACCCCTAAGCCCTGGCAGGATTCTTGAATTAGGCATTGCCCTGCCTAGCTCCCTGGGCCCAGCTCAGTAAGCATGCTCAGACCATGCCTAATCCTCCCAAGAGAAAGTCAGGCAAGGGGTTGGTCCTCCTTGTACCCAGTGGGCCAGTGGTTGGTACACTCAGCTGGGATGTAGAAGACCCTGGTTCTAATCCCATCTTTGTCTGATTCAGCATAAGGACTTTAATGCTGCTCTCCCACCTCATAGGCAAATGCTCTGAGGTGGGGCTCTCTGATGTGAAGCTGTTGCACTTTCTGTGAAATACTAAAATATTCATTGTCACAGGGCCTGGAAGATAGATCAGGGCCCCAAGCTATGTCTACACTAGCACTTTTGTCAGTCAAGGGTGTGAGCTCTCCCTCCCCCCGACTGAGAAAAGTTTCACCAACAAAAGCATCAGCATGGACAGTGCTATGTTGGCAGGAGAGTGTCTCCTGCCAACATAGCTAGCACCGCTCATTAGAGTGGTTTAATTATGCCAGCAGGAGAGCTTTATCCTGCCAGCATAGAACAGCAACACAGGAGACCTTACAGCACGGTCCCCCATAGTGCAGACATAGCCTCACTCTCTCACGCCCAATGGATACATAATTATTTATCCAAACTGGAATAGCCTCAACAGGAGAGATTGACAGAGACACCCACCCACTCACATCTAGAATACAACAGTGGGGAGGCCAGGGTTCATGGTCCTGCTCCCACAAAGCAGAAGAGGGATTTGAACCTGCATACCCCAGTGAGCATTCTAACCACTGGGCAACTGGTGACAGTAGATACCAGCTCCTGACTATCTTTTCCCTGACCTCCTTGACTTCTTCTCCCCTCCTTTATAGTCTCTCCAACATGGTGCAGCTACAATAACCGTTTCCTGCCACTGAGACTGTATCGCCCCCAACCCTTGTGAAAGGAGCTGTGCAGCTGTATCGCTGGCCTTGCTACTCCTTTTCTCCTATCTCCCACCTTCACTTTTCCAACTCTTCTCACCTTTTTGGTCCCTTCATGCCTCTCCTTCATTGTCCTTCCTTCCTGAACCATCTGCTTCTCCTCTCCTTCCCTCAGGAGCAATTAAAAACTCAACATTTGTAAGCTTCACGTGCAAGATATGCATGCTCTTGGTTTGTTCTAACCCTTGCTGATCCTATCCCTTCCCTGTGCAGGGCCTGCAGCACCCATGGCAGCCAGTGATTGCACTTTGCTAACTCCAGCACTCTGGGTTTAACAGAACTCCTGTTTGAAAAGCCAGACTGTTTCTATCACTGTAACCCCTCCGAGGAGCAGTGTTTGTCAGTGACAGAATCAGACATTTCCCTGCTCCAGCCCATGAAATATGTGTCCAGAAACTCAGATTTCCCAAGTCAGGGGCCTGGCCCAGCTTATTCCATGTGAGTTGCTGTGCCTCGGTGCTGCTGTGAACAGTCCTATAGTTCAAGTGCTTTCCCAGGAGACAATGAGATGCATCAGCCATAGACTCAGCCTCTTGCTTCGAGGCAGTTGCCTGGTGTCCTGTTGTCCAGCATGCATCTCTGATGAAAGCTGAAAATATTCTTCAATTACTACAGCTGACGGGGACTGACTTCAGTTCCTCCCAGAGGCTGGTGCCAGTGGAGGCTCTGCCAGATTTACATGAGTTTGAGATCTGGCCCATTGTGTTCCTATTTGAAGGGTATTGCCTGGTTCTAAACTGTGGATGGTTATTTAGTGGTGATTTTCCCTTTCACTCAAACCTGTATTTCCCACCATCTCACATCAATGCTTTGTTGTGAGCCTGGTGACAATGAGCTGCCAAGACAATTCCCCAAAGACACCCCAATTATACAAGTCTTCCAGCCTCGTTTCCTGTAGCGTGAGGGTCACAAATGCATTGCTTTAGGCTAGCACAGGAAGTGAGCGCCTCATCTCCCGGATTGGTTGCCTTGTTTGTTTTTCTGTGTCATGAGACCTGAAGCTGTGCCCTACACCACCCCCACTGTCCCAGGCGGCGTTCTGGGCTCCCAGCCAGATGTTTCTGACTAACAGATTCAGTAAGGCAGGGCCCGCTAAGTGTAGGGTTTCTGGCCACCTGTTGGGAGAGCTTAAGTTGTGTTTTTCAAAGGCATTTTGTGCAGCCTGGACACAGCAGAGCTGATTTTCTCAGGCAAGCGGCATAGTTAGCGATGTGGTGTTTAGGGTAAAAAAGAAGCCCACACTGACACATGGGGCTAAAACTCTGCAATCCCGGTGACAAAGCCAGGCATTCATGCCACTATTCACCCAGCCTCATCCCAGGTGAGCTAGGTTGGCTCGAAGCACTTCTACTTTTACCCTCCCATTGGTGGGTTTTCAGCAGTTTCCCCACATCAGACTAATCCAGAGGTTTGGGTTTTCGTTCATCACCAGAACAAGGAGTTCAGGGAATAGTTACCCGCGCCAGCCCCATGTTCAGATACACCAGGAGTTCTGGATGAAGGAATGCGTCAGCCGGTGCGGGCCAGCCGTGAGTTTGTAACTGCAATGTAGCCATACCCAGAAAGTAAAGAGGGAGCCTATTATTTTATTTCTTCACTTTGTGACAAGTGAGTCAAATTCACACATGGACCAGAACTGTCATACATATCCCCATCCTCTAACCTCCCCTGGCTGAAGGGCCATGCTTGTTCATTGGATTGGCCATAGCATTTCTCCCTACAGTATCTGAGTAGCTTTACAACAGTCCTGTGAAATACGAAAGAATGATTTGCCTCATTCTACAGCTGAGGAAGAGAAGCCCATGGAGATGACATGACTTGGTCCATGTCACACAGCATGTCTCTGGCAGAAGGAATAACAAAACCTGGATCTCCTGAGTCCCAAGCTGCAACCTCAGCTACCAGACCACTCTTCTCCAGAGCCCCCACGATGCACAATACAGTGTCTACCCATGTTCTGGAAGAAAGTGCCGCCTTGAGAATTAGGAAATGGAGTACTAGATGAAGCCTTACAGGAGAGAGATAAATAAGAAAGCATCACAACAGACTGTCATCACTATATACTGGGCCAAATACTGCAATGTCTGCATTTGTGCAATGACAAATGTACATTACTATTGGCTTCAGAGGGGTGCACATATATAACTGTATATGGGGTGCATATTTATTTTTCAGGGACAGATTCTGATTTGAGTTATATCCTCCAGGAAAGAAGGTGCAGTGGCTAGAGCACTAGCCAGGGGCATGGGAGATCCAGGCTCATTTTTCCCTTCTCCTCCTCCACAGTCTTCTTGTGAGAGCTGGGATGAGTCACATAAGTTTGTATTCTGTGAGGTATTTAGGCTCCTAACTTCCATTGAAATCATTCAGTGGCATGAATTTCTGTTCCATTCCCTTGATTTCAATGGAAATTAGGAGTCTACATACCTTTTGAGGATCTGGGTCTTAGTCTGTCTGTGCCTCAGTTCAACAGCTGTACAATGATGATGACAGCGCTCCCTGCTGCACAGAGCATCATGTGGAGAGACATGTTAAGACTGAGAGATGCTCAGGCACTATGGTACCATGGGCCATGTAAATGCCATTGGTAGATGACACACATCCTCAGCTGTTGTAAACCAAGGTAGCTCCATTGCCTTTTGTGTAGTCACGCTGCTTGACCCTGGTTGCGGAGCTGTCCCTCTCACGTAAATCTGGGGTAAGGCATCTGACTTCAAACCTGGGTTTTACACCAGTGTAACTGTAATGGGTGGTCTGGAGGGCTGGATGTCCTAGTGGTTACAGCACATGGCTCCTGACCCCCTGCATGAATGTGGGGCCTCAATCTCTAAGGTCACGGTTAGGGTTGGGGGGTGAGCAACCCAGGCCTTCCCTCTCCACTGGATCCCAGCCCAGAGCCCTGTGTTTGTCAATGCCTGAACAGAGGCAGCCGTCCTGGCATGGAGTCTAAATTTGCTGCCTTTGGCTACTTCCTGTCAAGGTCTGTTCAGTTTTGGGCATGGCCCCTCTAGTCCACTTAGTTGGCAGTCTGCTTCCCATAGGGTTTTGAGTGGCACCTCATCACGGTCCCAAGCTCCTTTGGGCGGGTGGCTGCAAGATGGGGAGGTCAAGCTTCACAATGTCCCTGGGCTTTGCTCGCTCAGTGCCGCTGGAGCTGTAGGCTCCTAGGTCTCCTCCTGTAACTGGGGGCACAGGGCTTCCTCTCAGATGGCTGCCTGGATGGGTAGGTTAGTGACCCTTCCCCTCACTTAAAGAGGCAGCTAGCTCTTGTCTCTTCACCAGTGAGCCCCAAACTGAGCCAGGTTCTCTCCTTTTCTCCCCTCGGCCAGGCCTGGCATTGGCTGTAGGTATAGCGTGGTGGGGCTAGCTGGGCCCAAAGGCTCTTTGTAACCTCTGCTGTTCTGGCTGGCAGTTTCTCTGCTTCCTCACAGTAACTAAGATCAAGATCTGCCTTAACTCTTCAGATGCACACACTGTGTCATGTCTCCAAACACTCGTCAGTGATATAGGACAGTAAAACTGAAAAAGTTACAGGAAACATACTGTCAGTTGTGATATCTCCTTGGAGAACAAGATAATTTTCTACTAAATAGAAATACAGAAAATGATTTTTTTAATGAAACAAACTCCCAACCCAGCTGACTTCCAGGAGAGCACAGGGTATGCAGCACTCTTGAAAGTCAGGTCCTAAATAAAACAACTAAAAGCAAAGAGAAATATCTTGTCTCCAGTCTCTTTCCATGACAGTGATCTTAGGTGATTCTTGTAACAATAGTAGGTAAAAAATTCAGCATGATTTTTAAATATTCCTTGTTTTAGAAAAAATTGTGTTTGGGGGAGGAAAGGAATGAAAAGGTCCAGATGAACATCCTGTGCTATTGTGCATAGCTGGGAGGCCTGGTGACAGAATTTTTAAAAGCTGCCACAAATTCTGAGTGCATTGCTTTCTGGTTGCCCTACATGAGGCATCTTGAATCTGATTATCAGAGGAGCTGAGGACCCACAATTCCTATTGGGATTGTTTACCTTGGGGAATCTTATTATGTTTAAACATTGTACACAAAAAAGAAGTTAGCTTGCACAATACGGCCAGTGTCTTTGTAGTCAATATTGACCAAGCGAGCTTGTGTTCGGTATCGTAGGTTTTAACCAAGACTAGTCATGGTTGTGAGTTGTATTCTTTCCATGTGCTTTCCCAGCTCTGCGCAAATGACTGGTTCGGTAGACCTCGATAGTACTACCCAATGTGGTTAAGTGTTGGCAGCTGGAAAGTCGTTGCCTTGATAGTGCTGTTTTGGCTGCTCAGTGGTTCTGTCCTTGGAGCTTCAATGTTACTAGTAGATAAGGCAGCATGTTAATGCAGCAGACTGCGCTGTTACTCATAAAGAAAGACCACAGGCATGGTTCGGTGGCAAAGGCACTCGGCCAGGTTTATTGCCCCTTAGACACAGTCTCAGCACCCTGGCTCCCTGGTTACAGGTACACTGACACATGAGTGCCTAGTAGCAAGGAATGGCTCAGTCAGCAGTGGGGGTTTCTGACATCCCCTAGGCCAAGCAAAGAATTATGGCAAAGTACCCTGACATTTATAGACTAAAACAAACTAACATACACAACTTACACACCACCTTATGTATTTGATGACATCTGTTTGTTACCTCCCCTTGTTCCTGGTATCTTGGACAAAACATTCCTATTCATTGTTTTGTCAAACCATCTTATCATGTACTAGATTGGGGTGTCTCTGTACTAGCTGGAATATAGTTACGTAAATATCTAGTGCAAGAGTGGCCAGCCCATGGCTCTGGAACCACATGCGGCTCTTCAGAAGTAATATGCGGCTCCCTGTATAGGTACCAATTGTATAGGCTAGAGCTAGGTGCCAACTTTCCAATGTGCCGGGGGGTGCTGACTGCTCAACCCCTGGCTCTGCCCCTCCATCCCATCCCGCCACCTCCCGTGATGCTGTCATGCCCTCACTCCTCCTCTCCCCCTCCCCCTCCTGCATGCCATGAAACAGCTGATTGGGAGGCATGGAAAGGGAGAGGGAGGTGCTGATCCATGGGGCTGTCTGTGGGTGGGAGGCACTGGGAGTGGGAGGGGGGCTGATGGCATATTACTGTGGCTTTTTGGCAATGCACATTGGTAAATTCTGGCTCAGGTTGGCCACCCCTGATCTAGTGCCTAGTACACTAGCCACAACTCTGCCAAGTTCATGTACTGGACAGATGGATCTAAAATCAACGATGGATCTAAAAATGTTTGCCCAGTTCTACCCAGGTCCTCTCTTCACCAGAGGGCCAAAGGCAAGGCAAGAAAAACACAGAGTAATGATCTTGGGAGAGGAAAGGGG
The DNA here is from genome assembly GCF_003597395.2 of Chelonoidis abingdonii. NCBI lineage: Eukaryota > Metazoa > Chordata > Testudines > Testudinidae > Chelonoidis > Chelonoidis abingdonii. Next base: position 2,005,096 of record NC_133786.1, on the reverse strand, counting down.
TTCTAGATGGCTGGATGGGGTACAGGTGAGAAGGCAGCAGTCGGACAAAGGGATTAAGGTGCCTTATCCCAAGCCTGAGCTTCAGATACCCAAAGGCCAGTAGGGAGTTGATACTCAGCTGCAAATGTTAAAAACTTCTTTCAGGAGAGTCCCCCTAAATCTCCCGGGGTGAGTCTGTTCTGAGCCCTCTGGCTGGCAAACATAAGGGTTATGCATGGACTCACTCACCAAGCCTGTTTTTAAAATATATATTTAGCATTGCAGTGGTCTCTCCCTAAGCAACCCCCCACACAGCAGATGTCCCAGAAGCCAAACATAACTCCTGCGGCCCTCTCATCATCAGCCAAGACTCTCCATGTTCAAGGAGTTGGTGATAGGGCAGTTTTCATGCCTCCCACCACCCCATCAGTTAGCCTGAATCTCACTGCCCTAGGGAAGCTCCTACTCCCTGGAAACTGATTTGTGTGCCAAGTGTAATTGAGACCCTAAGATGTGTCATGCCCCAAATCCCACAAATGGCAGAGGTTGGTGAGGACAGCACATGGCTGTTCAATACCTTGAAGTTGTGGGGATAGCATACCTGCAGGTCCTGAAACCAATACTGAGCAAAAATGTCTGTCTATGGTGAGCGAAGGAGGTTCTCTGTCCCTCATAATAGGTGCTAGATTCCAGAGGCTTTTAAGCAGCTCAAAATAGGCAGGGGACTGCAGGAAGAGAAAGCCATGTCCTTAGCACAGTTATCGCTGTGCAGGATAAATGTATTCTATCACTGTCTCTGCCACAGAGCCAATCTGTGATGCTGGGCAAGTCACATAACCCAATACTTTCCCAGGTGGCCACTAACTGTGTGTTCCTCATCTTCTGGGTGCCCAGTTTGAGAGAAGCAAGGCTCAGGAACTGACAGTTGCAAGTGACGTTGTTGGGAGCTGCTGCTTCGGTACCACTGTTGGGACTGAGGCAGCGTGATGTGCAGGGTTAGCAGACAGCCAGGCCAGAACTCTAACACTGCCGCTGCTGCTGACTCCCTGTGTGGCCAGGTCCCTTTGTCTCTCTGTCGCAGGTTCCCAAGCTGTAACGGGAGGCTTTGAATATATAAAGCACTATGAAGCACATTGAAAAATCAGAGGTGTCTCCGATTGGATTTTGGTTGTAATCTCTCTGGGTCTCAGTTCCCTGTTTACAAAATCCCTCCATACTTCCTAAGAGGGTTGTGAAGAGAGGCCTTCAGAGAGTGTGAGGAGAAAAATCATTCTGCACTGACGGCAGGGTTTACATGTTGTGCAGGAAGTAAAGTTGGGGGCTCACATTCAGGGCTGGATTAAGGTTCTGAGGGGCCTAAGGCTAATGGGAGGGAAGGGCCTAAGTATGAATGACAGATTGCAAAAAAATTTTGAAGTCATCAAATATTTCTCTACATACATATTTACATATTATTTATTTATGTAAAATTAACAAGTTTATTCTACTCTCACGACACTCAGTTCTCCAGACAGGTACTTTTGAGTGTGAGGTAGCGCAAGGCAGGGCTGGCTCCAGGCCCCAGCACGCCAAGCACGTGCTTGGGGCAGCATGCCGCGGGGGGCACTCTGCCAGTTGCCGGGAGGGCGGCAGGTGGCTCTGGTGGACCTCCCGCAGGCATCCTTGCGGAGGGTCTGCTGCTCCCACAGCTCCGGTGGAGCATCCACAGGCACGCCTGTGGGAGGTCCACTGGAGCCGTGGGACCGGCGAACGGCAGAGCACTCCCCGCGGCATGCCGCCGTGCTTGGGGCGGCGAAATGGCTAGAGCCGGCCCTGGCGCGAGGGATGCTACACTGTCCTTCTCTTAGGCCTCCTTCTTCCTAGGTAGTGGAGAGTTCATCTGTATGAGGGTGAACACTGCAACATTCCCCATCCTGCTCCCCTCTTTCAACCTAAAAGCAGCAGAGAATCCTGTGGCACCTTATAGACTAACAGACGTTTTGGAGCGTGAGCTTTCGTGGGTGAATACCCACTTCGTCACACGCAAGTAGTGGAAATTTCCAGGGGCAGGTATATATATGCTAGCAAGCAAGCTAGAGATAACGAGGTTAGTTCAGTCAGGGAGGGTGAGGCCCTGTTCTAGCAGTTGAGGTGTGAAAACCAAGGGAGGAGAAACTGGTTCTGTAACTGGCAAGCCATTCACAGTCTTTGTTGAGTCCAGAGCTGATAGTGTCAAATTTGCAAATGAACTGAAGCTCAGCAGTTTCTCTTTGAAGTCTGGTCCTGAAGTTTTTTTGCTGCAGGATAGCCACCTTAAGGTCTGCTATAGTGTGGCCAGGGAGGTTGAAGTGCTCTCCTACAGGTTTTTGTATATTGCCATTCCTGATATCTGATTTGTGTCCATTTATCCTTTTCCGTAGTGACTGTCCAGTTTGGCCGATGTACATAGCAGAGGGGCATTGCTGGCATATGATGGCGTATATTACATTGGTGGACGTGCAGGTGAATGAACCAGTGATGGTATGGCTGATCTGGTTAGGTCCTATGATGGTGTCGCTGGTGTAGATATGTGGGCAGAGTTGGCATCGAGGTTTCTACCCTCAGCTGTCCACCTGGCACAGTGCAAAGCTAAGCCCTGCAGGTGTTTTCCTCAAGCTATGGCCTCTACAGCCTCTCTCGCTTTGACTGCAGTCTGGGAGGCAGCCAGCTTTTGTTATATAAAAGAAAACCACTCTGATGTAAAATCCACTGAAGTAGGGGAAGTAGTAGTGGGAAAATTACATTGGGTGGCATTGTATTTTTGTGTTGTCTGGCTCTGAAAGCTGCCTTCCAGTGTTGCACTGGCTGAGGACAGTGAATTGCTGTTTTCACATTGAACCCAAATATTATTTGTGGGATGATATCCAGTTTGTGTCATTAATCTCCAGTGATTCACCACATCAGGCCATTCTGTCACCAAGCTCTTTCGCAGTTAGAATAATAGAATAGAATCATAGGAGTAGAAGGGACCCCGAGAGCTCATTTCTAGTCCGGTCTCCTGCACTCATGGCAGGACTAAGTATTATCGGTTCTAGAATGTGTGATCAGCAGCTCTGACATGAGGTTTTTTAAGCATGAGTTCTGTGTGCACCAGCCCACTTTACATTTGTATATTTTAAGCTTCTGTATGAAAAAGGTAACAGCTAGAAGTGACACAGATCTTTAGATCGTTGCCCAGTCATAGTATTTAGCACTTTTGTACTACATGAGCTCTTCAAAATCACTGTACAAACATGGAACAAACTTAATCTAAAGCCTTTCAGCTTTGAGTGACTAGGAGCTGACAAAACAGAGCTATTCCCTGTTGTGTTCTCTGCCCCCCTGAACAAAAAGACTTCACAGAAAATCAGCATCTTAAAAGAACCATTAAGGATCTTTCAAAAGAACAGTCCAACCAAGGCTGCTGTAGTGACACCCTGGTTACATCAGGTCTGGTGTTTGTTTAAGGCTGGTGTGGAATGAAAGGAATCCTGTTTCGTTTGCACGTGTAAATCAAGCAAACCTTAATTATTTTTTTCCTTTAAAGAGCTCGGAGTTTAGGGGAGGAAAGTGAATGAGATTCTGCTTATACCAGGTGTGAAAAAGCAGAAGGGACCAAAATCTATTCTTGTGCAAAAATCTGTTCTCCTTGAAGTCAGTAAAGCTACACAGGTGTAACTGTCAGCAGGATTTGGCCTGTGTTCTCATTCCCTTCTCAAATCACATTCCACGCTTACCCAACATTTTCCACTTGGGAAAGAAGTTAGTTTGAGTTGGGGCAGAAAAGTGAGGACTGACTTCAGGTTTATTTAGCTTTAAGTTTTTGGAGTGAAACTCAAAAGAAATCAAATGTGAGGTACATTTATGATGGATTGAATGGATAGAACCTGCTTTAGCCTATTCAGCCAGTCTTTCTATCATAGCCTGCTAAGAAGTGGATTTAAAATCTTTGAGGGAGCAGGGAGGGAGAAACCTACAACATTGTGTGTTGAGCTTCCTCCAGTGCTTTTGCAACCCCTTGTAAATACAAAGATGTGTTGGCCTGTGGAACTAGGCTGAGCATAAGGAAAGAACTTGGTTGCCTGTGCATCCCAGTACAGAAAAATACATCAGAGAAAAAAATTGGCTTTCTTTGATTTTTAGTGCAGTTCAATACAGTATTGAACACAGTGCAGCATACATCTGAAGCCCCTTAATGGAAGGTTCTGTAAAAGTTAAAGTACTGGTATCCAGAATGGGATGTTTTGTTTTGTTTTTCTTACAAATGTGGGAATATGTGGGAACATCATCAGATTTCTTTTGGCCCAATCCTCCAATTTATCTAGGTCCCTCTGTATACTATCCCTACCCTCCAGCATATCTTCCACTCCTCCCAGTTTAGTGTCATCTGCAAACTTGCTCAGGGTGAAGTCCACACCATGTTCCAGATCATTAATGATGATATTGAACAAAACCGTCCACAGGACCGACCCTTCGGGCACTCTGCTTGATACCGGCTGCCAACTACACATGAAGCCATTGATCACTACCCTCTGAGCCTGACAATCTAGCCAGCTTTCTATCCATCTTATAGTCCATTCATCCAGCCCATACTACTTTAACGTGCTGGCAAGAATACTGTGGGAGACCGTATCAAAAGCTTTGCTAAAGTCAAGGAATAACACATACACTGCTTTCCCCTCATCCACAGACCCAGTTATCTCCTCATAGAAGGCAATTAGGTTAGTCAGTCATGACTTGCCCTTGGTGAATCCATGCTGATTGTTCCTGATCGCTTTCCTCTCCTCTAAGTGCTTCAGAACTGATTCCTTGAGGACCTGCTCCATGATTTTTCCAGGGACTGAGGTGAGGCTGACTGGTCTGTAGTTCTCCAGATCCTCCTTCTTCCCCTTTTTTAAAGATGGGCACTGCATTAGGCTTTTTCCAGTCATCCGGGACCTCCCACAATTGCCATGAGTTTTCAAAGATAATGGCCAATGGCTCTGCAATCACATCCGCCACCTCCTGTAGCACCCTCGGATGCAGCGCATCCAGCCCCATGGAATTGTGCTCGTCCAGCTTTTCTAAATTGTCCTGAACCACTTCTTTCTCTGCAGAGGGCAGATCACCTCCTCCCCATGCTGTGCCGCTCAGTGCAGTAGTTTGGGAGCTGACCTTGTTGGTGAAGACAGAGGCAAACAAAGCATTGAGCACATTAGCTTCTTTCACATCCTCTGTCACTAGGTTGCCTCCCTCATTCAGTAAGGGGTCCGCGCTTTCCTTGACTTTCTTCTTGTTGCTAACATACTGCTAACTTAAAGCAGTTTCAGGATGTCCCCAGAAGGTGGGCAATTGTGAGCTAACCTGCTCCCAGGGAAAGTTTCTTCTTAACCCCACGAGTTAGAGGCCAGTTCATGCTGTGGACTGGGAGGATTATATAGTGTTGGTTTGGAAATAATCTTAACTCTGATGTGATTGTGGATGTTTTCATTAGTCATAGAAATGTCCAAGCCTTTTTAGCTGGCTGCTAAGCTCTTGTACCAAATGGTTTCCTTTATTAGCTTTGTGTTTGCTACAGGCTCTGGAAGTCATGTGAGGTATAAACGAATAACTCTGCAGCTTGCTTTGCTCTAATCCTGCTCCTGCAGCCCCGGGCCCGCGGGAGTCAGATCCCTGCTGGCAGCTGTTGGTTCAGGCAGCCATGCCAAGCCTGCATTGTCTGCCATTGCTTCATGTTTTCTGCCATTGTGTTGCTTTGACATCAATCAGTGCAGCTTTTGTCCTGTTACCCTTTGCTGCCTCTGTGCCAAATCCTGGCTCTATTGGGAAGTGAGTGGTGGAGAGGACGGAGGCAGGACATGTTTGGGGGAGGATGTAAGTGGGGGGAGAGGACGGGGCAGGAAGTGTTTGGGGGAGGGGAGAGAAGGCGGGGGATATATGAGGGTGTGTGAGTAGGGGGAGGGAGGAAGCATGTATCTGTGGGAGGTATGTGAGTGGAGGAGAGGATGGGACAGGGCATGTTTGAGGGAGGATGTGAGTAGGGGAGGGGAAGGGGTATGTGTTGGGGGAGGATGTGTGGGGGGGCAGGGGAGGCATGTTTTTCTTGGGGGCATTGGGAGGGGCAGGATGAGTGCTGTGAGTGTAGTAGGAGTGATGGGAAGGGGAGAGGAGATGTATGCGTGTTTGGGGGCGGGTGTGGGGAAGGGATATATGATTTGGGGTTGTGTGTATTCGGGAAAGCAGCGAAGGAGTAGCCTGTGTATGGGTTTGCTGGGGCCATGAGTGTTTTGAGACCATCAGTCTGGAGCTCGGAAACTTAGGAAGAAAATGCTATGATGCAACTTCCCTTTCTGTAAAGCTGAAGAAATGGCCAGGCTGGGAGACAATGCCCCTTTGAGAATATTTTGCTGGATCTGAAATCTTCATATAAACACTGCTAATAGTTTGAGAGTTTAACCCATTTATTGATTCATTTAAATGCTTTTCAGCTTGCTGTGAAGTTAAATGCAAATTTTCCCTGTTTCTCCTGCTGGTCAGCAGTTGGTGGGGATGGCGTGTGGCCCAAATCTGCAGGAAATCTCCTGCTGTAATCTCCAGCAAGAAGCTTTCAGAGCAATGTTTCGATTGGCCATGGGTCATGTCTGAGCCAGAACCCTTTTGTTTCATGGCTCTGAACCTGGCCCATATTACAAATAAGCAATGTTTGGTTTTGCTTTGGGTCTGTTGTTGTTTTTTTTTCCTTTAACTTTTTGGCTGAGGTTTGGCAGCCATCCCTGCAGACAGAGGCAGATTCCCACTGCTGGCAGGAGATGCAGAGAGAGGCAGGGCTATTCTCTTTCCCTGCTGGGTGCAAGGCATGGTCCATTTTGGGGGCGTTATTTTTAGTAGAGCTTGTTTCGGAAGCATCATGGCCCCTAAATTTCATTTCCATTTTTATCCTAGTTTCCATTGTTTTACTGCAGATTGTTGAACATCATTGCCCTGTAGCAGCATCTGCTGTGAGAGGTGGGAGTGGAACAACTGCACATTCTGCTCCAGCTGTTCCCTGCTGAAGCTGGCTACCAAAGCAGCATTGTATAAAACAGCCCTGCCGTGCCCCTCCATCATGCCCTTCCTCTCCTTTTCCCTTAGGTGCTAATAGAGCTCTTATTCTATAGGGGAACAGCTCATAGAAACAGCATGACACTAAATATCCCCCGGAGAACCTATGCACCATTATCCATTCAGCATGCTTTTTTATAGAGAGATAAAAATAGACATAAATCTAAAGCCATAGAAACATATACCCTCCCAGCCTAAACCCCAGAGATCTTGCTACAGGTAACAATTATTATGCATTTATAGTATGTGTAATTTAAAATATATAGACTTCAAAAAATGCTACCACTTGGAAGCTGTCAAGCCAATGACTGTTACGCTACTCTAGTCCTTGGCTGGTGCAGTTAAATAGGATGGCTGAATATCTAATTCATGGTGACTGTCCTTACAGAGATGGAGGCACTTACACTATGTAAAACTAAAAGGCATTTTCAGGTGTATCCCCAAGTGCAGGTGTAAACTGGATTTCAGGGGAGCATCTTTATCACTAAAAGCCATTGGAAGAGCTGCTAGATCTCAGGGAGTTAGGGTCACCTCCCTCCATTTCTGTATATGAAGCTAAACATTCATGGATCTAATAATTCAAAACAAGATTGTGGTCAAACAGAATTAGCTAAACCTTTACGTCACTTTGTTATGGTTGGGATTCACTTTCACCAACAAAAGAAACTTTGAATCAACTCTGTAACATCCTCCCTGCCCTCCAAAACTGAAACATACTCCAGTGACAGAAAGAATATTTCCTTAGGGTAGCCTTCCTGGCAAAGCATTTTCTCCCTCTTTTATTAGGACATAATTAAAAGGACACTGTAGAAGGTAGTTTTTTGTCAAACCAACAAAAACAGACTATCATTAACTCTTTATCTTGAATTCAGTATGATAATATATGGTTGAGGAAGAGGAATTATTGATCCTACTTTGGGCATCCAAGATGGGTTGTATTTTGTTCGTTATTCATTGGTACCCAACAGTGTGCTTTCCTCATGTTCCTCACTGAAAAGACACAGCAGAGCTTTTCACCTGAAAATAAATATTCCTTCCTCACCTGAGTATATGAGTGCGTGTGTGTATGTGTGTGAGAGAGACAGAGAGATCTGATTCATCTTAAAATCACAATGTAGTTCATATTTTAAACAATGAATACAACAGTGTGTAAGGCTTGTCAGAGGGGTACTGTTAAAGAGAGGTTTTTGTAACTCTTTCTGGCCCATTGGATCTGTTTCTGTTCATCAAGTGCCTCTCTCCTTTCCGTTGGAAAGAGTTTCTCTAGAGGTCAGTTCGGTGCTCAGAGCTGAAGATCAAGTAAATAGTCGGGTTCGTTCACTTTTTCCTCTTCCTGTACATGTTGAGCACTTGCCACCCTGCTGTCTGTTTTTCCTTGCCAAGGTTCAGTTCTAATTATGTTGATTTTCTTCAGCCCACCCCCTCCTGGAAGCTTATTAGGGTGAATATTTTTATTTATTATCATTTCGCCCAGCTCCTGCCAGCATTTCCAATTACTCTCGCCGCTTCCTTGTAATTGTCTTTCTGTAATGGCTCTGAAACAATTGCGCTAAATGAGGTGTCTCCGGCAAGATGAGAGTTTCACTTCATTAAAGGCTAATGTATTCTCAGCTCCAGCTCTGTGGGGCTGGCTTGGAAAAGAGACATTTAAACAGCTTCTTTTATTTTATAGAGACCAACTTTCAGTGGTAGAAGGTTCTTGTGTGTGTGTGTGTGTGCGCGCGTACACTCTGGTTATAATTTAAGGAAAGTTTATGAAAGGCCAGCTACTTCTGGGTGGTTATCATGAGGGCTTTATCTTCTGTTTGGAATGGCTTATATAAAGGAAAAGGCATTTGCCCTAATGAGGAGGGGGCTGGTAATTTGACATGCTCCTTCAGTTTCTTTGGTGACTGCTTGGCTGGCAGGTATAGACTATACCACGGGCCCAATGGGCCTAATTTAGTCAGTATTTGTGCAGTAGCCTGACAGTCCTTGAATTTATACAATGAAATAGGCTGATTCATAAAAAGAGTTTTTAGGTTGTTTTCCATCACACATCTACTTTATGGAATGGAACATTTCAGAGTGATGAAAGCTGATTGGCTGGAGCTGGTGTGACGGGAGGGAGTTATAATTCATTCCAGTATTGTTCACCTCAAAACTCATGAGTTATGGCCCCCAGAATCATGAGATTGGGTTTAAAATCATGAGATATAAAAAATCCTAACAAATGCTGAGGTCTTTTCATTTGCCTTCTGCTTGTGGGGGTGCGCTCAGACCACGCTTTTGGAAGAGATGCTTTAGCCAAGAACAAGTTGTTGGGCTCAGTACTGGAGAAAAGTGGGTGAAATTTAATGGTCTGTGATTTACAGGAGATCAGACTAGATGATCTAGTGCTCCCTTTTGGCTTTAACTGTATGAACTCTTAAACCCTATGAAACTTATGTTTTCAGGCTTTTCTCTACAACCATGAGGGCTAGAAGTTTTTTAAAAAAGAAAAGAAATGAAAGCTGAGATTTTCACCTAATCACTTGGCTCCAGGAGCTGGGGCTTTGGCTAAAATACCAAATATTAGGAAACTCACAATAAAATCATAAAGGGTTGGCAACAAAAATCCACAAACAATTTTGCAACTTGGCGTTCTCTTCTGCATAGAAGCATTGTCTGTTTTGCTCCAGTTGAAGTATACCCAACTCAGCATGTGCACACTACTCCCCCAGCATAGGTGTCAGGTATGCCCTTGCATCCACAGCAGGGCTGCTTTCCATCAATTCAGGCAGGGTGGCTGTCATCTCTGAGAGCTGTCAGAGGGATTTTCTACACATTGAGGTTCCACCGGTTTAACTTAACTCCGTTTTTTATGCAATTTCGTTAAATTACTGCAAGAGATTGTTATTTCAGTTTAAGACAGTAAGGGATTGATTTAATCCTAGTCGGTATGAGCCACTCTTAAACGAAAATGTCTACACACAAATTTGCACTGGTTTAGCTCAATCTGGTTACAGTACCTTTAGTTAAACCAGTACAAGTCTGGATGCAGATAAGAGCTCCCTTAGCTAGCAAACTTCCTTAATTCCCCAGCTGAAAGTCCTCCCTCTGTCACTCCCATGCAGTAAATCCCTCCCCACAAGAAATGCTCCTACAGCTTTTCCCCCATCTGCTATGAGCCCCAAAATAAACTCAGCTCCACTGGCGCTCAGCTGCTAAGCCATCTGTGGGTCTTGGGCTGGGATTCATTTTTGACCCCATCATGGTGCTCCCACAGTATCCTCCTTTCCCCTGGCTATGCGCCCCCACATAACCTGCCCTTCACAGTATGTAGACTTCAAGTGATGCCCCTTGGCTCTGGCTCGGCAGCTCTGAAGCTGGTGATCCATCTGTGAAAGATCAGCTGCAGATTCTGCTCTGATGAACCTCCTGCAGTTCTCCAGAGCACGTGGCTCATCAGGTGGCTGTGGGTGCAGAACCAAGAAACCAGGGTCACAGGCTCTTGTGCTGTAACGCTGGCGCTGGAAGCATCACTTGAGATGGAGCTAAGCATATTTAGAGGAGCAGGGCTAGGAAAGGGTGTCATGGCCAGGGGATGCTTGGCTAGGGGTGTGGGACGTCTGTAGGAGAGGCAGGCTGAGCAGATTGCCAGCTGACAACTTGCAGCACTGTGGGGTGTGCAGGCATTTCTAGGGGAAAGTAATGTGTCAGAGGTGACAGATGTCAGCTGATAGGGCATTAACTATGCCAGTGTGTTGTACACCACTGATGGAGCTGTCACTGATCCGGGCTACTGCAGTTCTTCCTCTTATTACATTTTGGGGTAAGTTACATCGATTTCTGCTTCCCCAACAATCAGTGAAGCACTTTTGTGTGTGGACAAAAAGAACCTTTCACTACACCAATGGACACTGAGAGCAAGCTATAGATACACTGGTATAGAAGTGTAGGTGAGAGAAGAATCAGGCCAAAGTGCTGTTCAGTCAACTGAGTATAAAAAGTCAGTGCAATTTATCCAGTGTAGCCACGGTCTTAGGAAGTGCACCTCAGTTTGACATGCCCATCACATTGCAATCTCTTCTCACAAAGGGACACAGGAGTTACATTTTCTTTATATGAATGTACGTGGAAAACAATTTTCAGGCTCAAAGACAATATTAGTTTAGTGATTAAGCTACATTCCTTCCATGTGGCAACAGAAGTAGTGCAGCGACCAACTCAGTTGTTTGTTTTGGGATTTGTGAAGGAGGAGAGTAGACGCAAGGCAGAGTGGGAGAGAATGGAGAAGGAAAGATGGGGACCTGGAAGGGAAGTGGGCCAGCTGTAGCTGGAAGGAAGATAGGCCTGGGAGTAGGACTCACTGTGTACATCTCTAGGCCCCCAGCATGGAAGCTCTATGCTCATTTGCAGCTCACCACAGGCATGAGATGCAGGCCTTGAGTGGAAAGCTGGACTCCTTGCTAGCAGGGGACAAGGTATGTGGCCCAGAGAACAGCAGCCACCAAGGAGCAATGACAGCTGGGAGAACATCAAATATGGCCCCATTGACAGGATCCTGTATCTGTGGAATGGGGTCAGCTGCTTTCCTTCCTCACAGACCTTTAAGATTATCCATCCTTTCACAGCCTGGCTGCAAGGGAGGCCATTGGGTCCAAAGGAGCAGAGGGAACTCACTGGAAGGTTTATGGCCTTTATCTGGATAACAGGATGAAAGCAGTCCCCTCCTAAGATATTGGTATACCTCTCTGCCCCCTGGCAAATGTTACCCATCCTTTCCCTTATCCTCCCCAGGAGTGAGCCCCATCCCTGCTCAGCATCCAAGGAGGCAGACCTAGGCCTGGAGGGGTTTTGGTTATCAGTTCACTGTTTTGGTTTTTCTAATATATATTTTTAAATCTACATATAGAACACCACATATGATAGAATTAGAATGCTGTGTGATCAATACATTTACCTATAGCCACAACTCCTTCCCACTAAATCTGTCTCTATGAGGCCTTTTTAATATTCCAAAAAAAAAAAACCTCAAAACCCCCCCAGCAATTTCAAGTAGCTGCCATTTTTTTAGTCAAGCTGCCAGAAAAATGTTTGCTCTTTCTCCCCACAGATGTAGAGTTTTCGTCCCCAAATTATCCCTGCCAGGGGCCTAGGATGTGTAAGATTCAGACCTTGGTAAATAAAAGCTTTTCTGCTTATAACAATACTGTGATTTTAATGTCTGATGTCTTCCATCTTTGGAGGGCTAGAAATGGAGATTAGTGATATAAGAGATGGGATATTGTTACACAACACTGCACCATAGAGAAATCCGCAGATCCTTGGCATCACCAAAACGTAAAGAGAGAGACACACCCTTCATAGATACAACCATGCAATCCCCCAGCCAGAGCCACATAAACCACATTAGGATCTGGCTGCAACCTTTACTCTTAGAACTGTGCCCATATAACCCACAATGGGAGAGTCTGGCTATTTGTCCCAATGTAGTGGCTGGACCACATAAGGGGATAAGGCTCTACTGAACTGCCAGCTAACGGAATTACTCTAGTTCAAGCAGTGGAGGCTCATATTTTTACAGTGTTGGTCTGAGATTCAAATTCCATTGTCGTGCATGTGATGGGAAAACTAATTCTAAAGCTGGCCTCAGCGTTTGATATTACTACCTCATTTACTAACTGTCATGCTATTGGCCAAAGCCTAACCAAGGGGGCCCGGAAAGAAAAGGGTTAAGATGTTCTAAAAAGTCCCGGGTCCTGCCAGCCTGTCTGCACCTAAATCCACATGCTCCTTCTGCCCACTGCAGGAGAGAATCAAAGGCGTGTATTTATGATGATGGTAAATAAATAATCTGGGTAGAGGATTGGAGGTCGATTGTGCTAGGAGTTGTACAAACAGATAGAAAGGCAGACCCTGCCCAAAAGAGTTTACAAACTAATTTTAAGAAAACTGAGCAAGTGGTGAATGAAGCACTCTATCCATTAGTACTATTTGGCAGGTTCAGCTTAGTTAAAAGAGGTTGGATTGTCGTTCTGAGGCCAGCTGCCTACGTGTGAACCCTGCCTTTTCTTCTATGTGGAATTACTGCATTTCTTTGCCTAAAATAATTATAATGACTATTATAAAAAGCCTTTTGTGTTAATAAATGTTTTATTTGCCTGTCAGCCAAGGGTAGTTTTTTTTAGCTGAAACTTCAAAGGTCCTTGGATATTATTTTTGTTTCCAAATCAGATGTTATTTCGGTGTAGATCTTGTTTTAAAAAATGATTTTCATCCTGTGAGTTTTCCCCCCAACCATCCCATGTTTCCCTCCTTTTCACTCTTCACTTGCCCAATTGGGATTTTAATGCAGAATTCTTAAGCTTAAGGAGACTTAAGTACAGGCTTAAAGTTAAGCACATGCTTAAGTATTTTCTTAGCATTCCAATATGCCTGATGCTACACTACATTTCTAGGTAACTGAGCCCAAAAAATTTATTCCTTTATAATGGCAAATACAACACAGGAAAATCAAATAACTGGCTCCTACTTTTGCATAATTTAAAAATAATGAAAAGAATTAACTTAATATTCTGTCTGTGTTTTGTTCTCACTTCACTCCCTAATTCTCTTTCTTTTCTCAGTTTTTCCCGATCTTTGTCAGCCTGTTCTTTCATAAAGTGAAGCATGTGCTCAATTGCTTTGCTGAGCAGGGGCCATAGGGCCCAACCGGACAACCTTGATTCATGTTCAGTAGTACTTACCCCTGCAAGTAATCCTATTGAATTCAATAGAGCTATTAAAATGAGTAACTGCTATTCAGTCTGAGTAAGAGTTGCAGAACTGGACCCTTAGATACTGATAGTGATATTCAGCACCTCAGTAAGTTTACATGAAAACCATTAAAAAGAAATTAAATGTAAAAAGAAAAATATCTATTAATATTGGTCCAAATATTGGGGTATTGTGGGCCCAGGGAGCTGGTTGCACATACAAGCTCCTTTTCCCTTTCCTTCCAGAGGAAGCCTCACCAAGTCTCTCTGCTTGTTCTTCCATAGCAGCAGCTTGATCTGCACTTACACCAGGAGTCAACAGGTATAATGTAAGGAAAATGTGTTCTTTTGTGTGTTCCCGCCCTCCTCCCTGTCCCTCCCACTCACTACACAGATGCACCCCAGTACACCCTAGTGCCACATACTTTGTTGCCATTAAAAAGGAATTTTAAATTCCTTTACAATGGTATTTGTAGTGGGACTTCCCTTCCCCACTAGCTGAGTTGCATGAGGGTGAGGCAGGAGGAATGGGAAGTGAAAGCTCTGGGGAGTGATGCTGCCTGTCGCCCCCTCTAGAAGAGGCAAACGCTGCTGGGTGAGGGCTTGGACTGGGCTATATGGAAGTTTACTGGATGTTTTAGACAATATGAGCTGCCTCATTCATTCCAATATGCCTGATGCTACACTACATTTCTAGATAACTGAGCCCAAAATAAATTATTCCTTTATAATGGCAAATACAACACAGAAAAATCAAATAACTGGTTCCTACTTTTGCATAATTTAAAAATAATGAAAAGAATTAACTCAATATACTGTCTGTGTTTTGTTCTCACTTCACTCCCTAATTCTCTTTCTTTTCTCAGTTTTTCCCGATCTTTGTCAGCCTTTTCTTTCATATGTTTATAAGTATCTGTTCTCCCTCAGTCTCATTTTTTCTATTACAAATATTTTGGTAAAGTAATGTTAATGTTGCAAAATAAGATGCTCAGAAGATAGGAACAGCCAGATATAAAATTGACCGTGCAAGCTTCATTCTTCCCCCACTTGTGTATGCATTATGATCCAGACTTTAAATAGAGGATCCACAAGACCTCTGCCTCATTCAGCACACAGGATGGACAGTGCTTAGTGTATGCGGCAGCTGTTCAACAGATCTTTTCTTCTGTGCAAGAAGGTCCATCTTCCCTCACAATGGATCTTCAGCCTATTTGCAGCTAGAGGACAGAGCTAGATGTGTCTATCCTGGAAAGAGGGGAGTAGCCTCACCCTGGAAGAGCTTAGCATTTTAGTTCTGCCTCCTCAGCAACAGGCAGGCAGGGTCAGACCTTCATGCTAGGGGTAGAAAGGCTATTTAGAATTATCTAATTGTTTAAGGGCAAATTGCTAGTATCCCTGATATCTGAAAATCCACAAAAGAGAGCAGATAGCAAGTACCTATCCAATCTCTGCTGTGGACAAGATGCAATAGAGAGAATTCCTCAACCAGAAAAGGGTCAGGAAATGTATTCGGTGCAGGGGGCCTTTTCTCCTCGATAGATTGAAAGGAAGCTTACCTACACATTCCGATTCATCCAGCACATCACAGATTTCTCCACTCCCACTGGCTCCAAGGAGCATAGGTGTAATTTGACTTCTATATTTGGGCGGCGGCTCCAGTCAGGCCAACGGGGCCGTGTGGGTGGGGATGAGGGGGACAAATTCTGTGCTTGCCCACAGGGGCACCATTTCAGATTTAGGGGTGGGGTGCAACTTTAACCATGATTCCAGGGGCTACTTAGGCAACTGATTTTTTGCAGATAACTTAGAAATATCTGACAGGAGCATTGTATCTAGGAGAGGCGCCAGGGTTTCTGGCGTCCTAGGCAGAATTTGTGGGGGGGTGGCATTTTGTGCACTCCCCCCGGGGAGCATGGGAGCTTCCAGTTCTAATCCCATTACACCGCCGAAGAAGGCCCCTCCGCCGAAATGCCGCAGGCAACAGCGGCAGTCATTGAGCTGCTCAATTGCCTACCGCTGTTTTTGGCAGCACATCGGCAGAAGGTCCTTCTTCAGCGGCGCAATTGGAGCGGAACTGGAAGCTCCCGCATGCCCCATGAGGAGCGCACAAAATGCCGCCCCCCAAATCCTGGCACCCTTGGTGACCGCCTACAGTCACCTAATGGAAGCGCCAGCCCTGATTATATCTAATTCCTATATCAAGAAAGAAAATTAAATAAATATTAGACCCACTCAGCTCTAATACTAATATGTTCTGACATCTTGTGGCAAGTCACTTATGGGACACTGGTTACATTTAAAATTGTAATGTATATTTTTACTCAGATACTCTTACTGAAGTCAGAGAGGACCATCGTGATCATCTAGTTCAGTGGTCCCCAACCTTTTTTTCTGGCGGGCGCCAGACGAAGGACCGTGGCGGTGGTGGAGCACCCACCGAAATGTCGAATTTCTGCGCCATTTCGGCGGCGACACCTCTCGATTACGTCACTTGTCAGCGGCAAGAGGCGTCATCGAGAGGCATTGCCGCAGAAATGCCGCAGAAATTCGGGGTCGACGCCTCTCGATGACGCCGCTTGTGGGACCCCTGATTTAATTTAAACTCCTGCACATTGCAGGCCACTGAACCTGACTCACCTACTCCTGTAATAGACCCATAACCTCTGGCTAAGTTACTGAAGTCCTCAAATCATGGTTTAAAAACATCAAGTTCCAGAGAATCCACCACTGACACTAGTTTAAACCTGCAAGTGACCCGTTCCCCATGCTACAGAAGAAGGTGAAAACTCCCCAAGGTCTGTGCCAGTCTGACCTGGGGAAAAAATCCTTCCTGACCCCAAATATGATGATTAGTTAGACCCTGAGTGTGTGGGCAAGACCCACCAGACAAATACCTGGATAATAATTAGTAACTCAGAGCCCTTCCCATCTAGTGCCCTGTCCTCAGCCATTGGGAACTTTCCTGTCATACCATCCCCTCCATAAACTTATCAAGCTCAGCCTTGAAACCAGATAGGTTTTTTGCTCCCAGTGCTCCCTTTGGGAGGCTGCTCCAGAACTTCACTCTTCTGATGGCTAGAAATCTTTGCCTAATTTCCAGCCTAAACTTGTTAATGGCCAGTTTATATGTATTTTTTCTGGGGTCCACACTGATGCTTAACTTAAATAATTCCTCTCCCTCCCTTGTGTATATCCCTCTGATATATTTATAGAGAGCAATCATATCTCCCCTCAGCCTTCTTCTGGTTGGGCTAAACAAGCCAAGCTCTTTGAGTCTCTTCTCATAATGTAGGTTTTCCATTTCTCAGATCATCCTAGTAGCCCTTTTCTGTACCTGGTCCAGTTTGAATTCACCTTGCTTAAACATGGGAGACCAGAATTGCACACAATACACCAGATAAGGTCTCACCGGTGCCTTGTAAGACAGATATACAGTGTGCTAGAAGTCCTAAAATCTCACGGGTTAATTGTCAGCTGGGATAAGACCCAGCAAGCTTCCGTGCTGTCCATTATACCCTCTGGGAACTCAAACACTCTTTAGCATGGAATGCTTCCCTTGAGGGTGATAGTCCAAATTCAAGGAAACAGTTCAATCAGCTGCCAGCACTCAGAAGATGTTGGTATGGGTTTCCTAGATACTCTGCCCTCTTGCAGAGATGCTCTGTGGTGATCCAGATATGAGACCTCAACAGCCTTTCCACATCAGTTCCATCTATTCTTTTCATTGACGGATAAAACTTTGAAGATCCATAGATTCCAAGGCCAGAAGGGACCGTTTTGATCATCTAGTCTGACGTCCTGTATAGCACAAGCCACAGACTTGCCCCCACAAAATTCCTAGAGCAGATCTTTAAAAAAAAATGCCCAATCTTGGCTTAAAAATTGCCAGTGATGGAGATTCCACCATGACCCTTGGTTAATTTTTCCAATGGTTATTGACTCCCAGTGTTAATATTTTACCTCTTATTTCCAATCTGAATTTGTCTAGCTTCAGTTTCCAGCTATTGGATTATGCCAGATCTCTACTAGGTTGAAGAGGCCATTATTAAATATTTGTTACCTGTGTAGGTACTTACAGACAGTAATCAAGTCACTCCTTAACCTTCTCTTTGTTAAGATACCCCAGTTTGAGCTCCTTTAGTCTATCACTATAAGCCCTGTTTTTTAATGTTCCTGTGGCTCTTCTATGACCCATCTCCAATTCTGTCAACATCCTTCTTGAACTGTGGACACCAGAACTGGGCACAGGATTCCCGCAGCAGTGGCACCAGTGCCAAACACAGAGGTAAAATAACATCTGTACACCTACTGGAGCAGTGGTTCTCAAACTTCTGTAGTGATGATCCCTTTCACACAGCAAACCTCTGAGTGCGACCCCCTGCTTATAAATAAAAAAAATACTTTTTAAATATTTAACACTCTTATAAGTGCTGGAAGTGAAGCAGGGTTCCTTCTGTTGGCTGCAAAGTGGGGATGGACCGTGACTCTCCTCACTTCCCCCATCTCCCATAAAATGATGTTTGTGTTAATAGAGACCCACTGCCTGCTGTTCTGATGCTGGCATGGCTAATGAGGTTTTCTTGAGAAACTCCCAGCCCACGGGCCATCTGAAGCCTGAGAACCTCCCCAATGTGGCCCACGGTGCTCCAGCAATTTTGGGGCCGGGTCTCTCCCTTGCCCCTGCCTGCCATCCCCAGGCGCCTCCCCCACGTGTCCCCTGGGCAATTTACAATGACCTGGGGCCCTGCCCACCACCGGCAGCACAGCGGAGCTGAGCGGCATCTGCCTACTCGCTCCATGTGTCTGCCGGCCCCTCCCTGAGGCCCCAGGGCAGGGAGGGGCTCTGACTCCACACACTGCCCGTGCCCTGAGTGCCCCTGCGGCCAATGAGAAGCTGCAAGGGCAGTGCCTGGGGGCAGCAGTGTGGAGGCCCCCCAGCCCGCCACCCCTTGGAGCCTCAGGTAAGCACCCCAACCCCCTCCCGGAGACTGCACCCCCACCTTCCACATCCCCTCTCCGCCGCACACTCCCTCCGAGAGCTTTACCCCACCCCTCCCACACAACCCCAAGCCCCCAAACTCCCTCCCAGAGTCTGCACCCCCCCGACACCCTCAGTCCCTAAACTCCCTCCCAGAGCCTGCACCTCAATCCCCTACCCCAGACCTCCTCCCCCACACAAACTCCCTCCCAGAGCCTTAGGCATGTGGGGGGGCGAATTTTGGGGGGGCAGGTCTTGGGTGGCATGAGTGACATTATTGGCCCACTGGGAGGATTTGAGGACTGACACTGGCCCTAAGGTAAATTGAGTTTGAGACCCCTGTCCTAGAGGGAGGGAAGTGAAGGAGGGGGAATAGGGAAGGGGCACTGCTTATAGTCCAGCCTGGGGAGTTCTAGAAGCGGCTACTCAGGTTAATGGGAACAGACACAACTTGGGTTTCAAATACACAGACCATGGGCAAACAACCCCAAAATGGGTCCAGGCAAGAAACATGAGAAACCTCCTCCATGCTGCTGCCTGTCTGTACTCTGCTGCCCTACTCCAGCTGCCCCATGCACAGAAAAGGGGTTGTGAACAGCAGCCTCAGCAGGACAGGAGAGTCCATAAAAGGGCAGTAGGCAGAGGGGGACACATGGATTCTCCACTCCACTCAGTGACATCATTTAAACCAGTGGTGTAAAATGCTGACTTTTACACTTGCTTTGAAGTGGGGTTAGCTGGGGAAGGATTGATTGCCAGGTAAATACATTAAGCAAACTCTAACGTAAATCACTTGGGTCTTGTCTGCACACAAAACTTAACTAAACTGTTAAATAACAGTGGTAAACTAAACCGATAGAAGCCAGCTTTAAATTGATTTAAGTGTCCATAAACAAAGCTGCACTGATTTAAATAAATCGCTGCAACATCAGATCTCTACTTAAGCTGGAACAACTCTGGGCTTAGACCAGGCCAGACACAACAGTCAACAGAAATGTCTAACATTGTAAAACAGATTACATTTGATTGGTTCCTATAGTCCAGAGATGTAGATTTTACCCATTAAAACAGAGGACAAAATTGTCCTCTGCCCTGAAGGTGGAGGCTGAGAAGCATTTCAAACCTTTCATAGTCTTAACAGAAATATTTTTCTCAGGCCAAAAGCAATGACTGGCCTAGTTAAAAATAGTCTGAAGTTTACCTGACAATACTGTTGCTTCTCAGTGTTAAAGTTAGGGGCTCTGGCATTCGTTAAGTCCCCCTCCTAATGATTTGTGATTTCCGTGAAATGTTCAGTCTCGTTAACTTACCTCATCTTTCCAGAAAATGGTTACACCAGATTCAAGGAAATAATCTTAGCCTCAAGAATAAAAATGTCATGTTTGGAAGATGATTATCTTGTGTCCATCAGGTAACTCCTTATGCTGCATTTGGCATGTCCTCTTATTTTGTAAACAGATACCAAACACTTCATAATCTGATAGTGTAACAAAAGAAGAGAATGAACCAGGACTTCAGAGACTGTTGCTGAAACACGTAATTAGAGACCTAGAATAAGCCCATCCACACACAATTATACATATTGCTGCCATCCTGATGCTAACATACGTGCACTAATATCCAAAAATTGACAGCAGCCTAAATTCTACAGGATCCAATTAGTACTAACTGAAGTTATACAGTTTCTGTTTGACACTTTGAGAATCAAGCAAGTAACGATTAAGTGCTTTACAGTAAAAGTCACCCAATCTAAAATTAAATGTAAGTGCACAGTATAGCACTGTATCCAGCTGTGAACAAAATAAAACCAATCCAGCACAATTCCATGAGATTAACAGAAAAGAAAATAATCACACAAGACAAGACCAGATCCTCCTGTCACTTGATGATTCTCTTCCTCCTCCAACACACGCTCCTTTGTTCTTTGCCTCTAAAGCTGAGAAATAATATTTGAAATATTATCCCTGTGGAAATGTTGATCTTCTGCTCTGGACTAACATACTGCCATCTACTCTTGTATGGAATCATTGATGAGAGAAGTGGAAACTACCTAGTAAATCATCCTGTCCATCTCTGCCAAGGCAGGATTATTCAATATTGGACATTTTCTACATTTTGTCCAGTCTAGTTTTAAAAGTTGCAAGCAATGGGGTTTCTGTCACTTTTTTGGGCCCATTGCAGGGGGTGAACTTCATCCAGTCTTCTCATATTCCTCATGATCCATTCTTGGCCCTACTCACTGATACGTTTTTGGCCCTACACTATTTAACATTTTTATCAATGACCTAGAAGAAAACAATTATCACTGATAACATCTGTAGAATACAGAAACATTTGGGAAGTGGTAAGTAATGAAGAAGATAAATCACTGATAGAGAAGGAACTGGAACACTTGGTAAGTTGGGTGCAAGCAAACAATAGGCATTTTAACACTGCTAAATGTAAATTTGTACAGCTAGGAACAAAGTGTGTCAGCCATACTTACAGGATGGGAGACTCTAATCTGGGAAGCAGTAACTCTGAAAAAGGTTTGGTGGTTGTAGTGGATAATCAGATGAACATGAGCTCCCAGTATGACGCGGTGACCAAAATGCTAATGAGATCCTTGGAAACATAAACAGGTGTGACTGCTGCTGGAATCCTGTGTACAGTTCTGGTGTCCATCTATCATAACTTTCCCACTCAGATTTGAACCTTAGCGTTCATAAACTGAGAAGCTAGCATGAACCCTCTAAGCTTAATTACCAGCTTAGATCTGATATCGCTGCCATCAGCCAAAAATTTCCAGTGTCTTGGCTCACTCTGGTCTTCCCAAAACCTTCCCTGGGGGACCCCAAGACTCAGAGGCTCTGAGTCTTACAACAAAGGGAAGTAAACCATTCCCCCCACCTCTCTCCCACCCAGAATTTCCTCTCTGGGCTAACCTGAGAGTTACTGATGCAACCTCTTTACATCACAATACCAAGAAGCATGTCTCCTCTCTTCCACAAAGAGACAAACCCAAAGACAAGGAAACAGAAAAGATTCTATCTCTCTTCCCCCTTAGCTTCTTCCCGCCCTGGGACACTAGGAGAGTTAAACACAGAGAGCAGTTTTTCCCCTCCCCCTGTCTTTCCTTTCTCCCACCAATTTCCTGGTGGGTCAACTAGAAAAAAAAAATCAACAGGTCTTAAAAAGCAAAACTTTTAATAAAAAAAGAAAGAAAGAATAGAATAACAGTTCTCTGTAATCTAGATGGTAAGATACAGGGTTTTCAACTTATAGAAAATGAATAAACAATAGAAAAGGGATAAACAGCCTTATCCAAAAACAATACAATTTAAAGTACTTATAGCCAAATACACATAAAGACTCCACCAGCCAGATACACAGATGCAAATACAGCAAAACAATTTAAAAGACTATACTTTTGCTAACTTTGTACTTACAACTGGGAAACAGAAGATTAGAAGGACTGGAAATAGATCCTCTCATAGCTGAGAGAGCACAGAACAGACAAAGACCCAAGACCAAGAAACACCCACAAATTCCCTCCCTTAAGCTTTGAAAAATCCAGTTTCCTGATTGGTCCTCTTGTCAGGTGTTTGGTTCCCTTTGTTAACCCTTTACAGGTAAAAGAAACATTAACCCTTAGCTATCTGTTTATGACACCATTGTTCAAGAAGGATGGTGATAAATTGGAGAGGGGTCAAAGAAGAGCCACTGGAATTATTAAAGGGTTAGAAACCTGCCTTACAGTGATAGAGCCAAGGAGCTTGGTCTATTTAGTTTAGCAAAGGGATGATTAAGGGTTAACTTTATTACCGTCTACAAGTACCTACATGGGGATCAAATATTTGATAATGGTCTCTTCAATCGGGCAGAGAAAGATACACGATTAGTGACTGAAAGTTGAAGTTAGACAAATTCAGACTGGAAATAAGGCATACTTTTTTAACTGTGAGAGTAATAACTGTTGGAACAATGTTCCAAGTGTTGTGGTGGATTCCCCATCACTGACAATTTTTAAATCAAGATTGGATTCCCCCCTGCCCCCCCCCCCAAAAAAAATAAAAAAAATATCTGCTCTTCTATGGCCTGTGTTATACAGGAGGTCAGACTAGAAGATCACAGTTATACCTTCTGGCCTTGGAATCTCTGAATCTCTCTGGGTGGCTAGGTGAAAAGGCCCCATAGGCGTTTGATCACTTCATTTCTTGTTACTCCTTCTAATGGCCGCATTCCTCTATCCACTTTGCTCTTCCGGTCGGTCAACTTGCTTAACAGTGGATAGATGCAGACATATCAGCAGGTCCAAATTTTATTATAAAAGTGCACAAATGAATAAATTAGCACCACATTTTTGATGACTTAAAACTTTATTATAGTTTGTTTAAATATATAAAAATAGAACTGAAATTTGCTATGTGTAAAAATTACTATTTAATTATTTTCTACAAAGTAGAATAACTTCAACAGAAAATATTGCAACAGACCCGCTCCAGAATTCTGCAGTTGCTGGGGGACCCACCAGAGAGGTGGGGAATGTGGGGTCAAGTCCCTGGGCTAAACAAGGCAGAGTGGGAAGTTGAATATGGCTCACTCACATTCCAGGTGAGGGCTCTAATCTCTGGGCTATGGGCTACACAGTTTAAACGTAATCTAAGTGCTTTTGAAAACCCCACTGGGTGCCTGTCTGCAACTTTAGGCACTTAAATACTTTTGAAAATCTGGTCCTAAGTGACTTTTGAAAATGGGACTTAGGCTTCTAAGCCACTTAGGTGCGTCTGAAAATTTTACCCTCTCCCTGTTTCAGAATGTTTCTTTCCTGTAGCTATTGGAGAAATTCAGTGAGTGCTCTGCTTAGCATCAGGGAGCCTAGGATGATATGTTACTCATTCTCTGCTGATCCATTCTGTTCTGTTGGGTTCTACTAGTCATTTAGAGATTGCTCCTTGGGCTTTGGTCCATGACTATAGGAACAGGAATCCATGTCAACCTGCTAATGCATCAAAAAGTAAGGGGGTAAGCACAGGCATGCAGCAGATGTGGGGAAGAGTGTAGATGAAGAAAGCCTACTGATACCTAGATGAACAGAAATTGCCTGGATGCACCATTATCTCATTGTGATGCTGATTGCATTCCTCCTGCTTTGACCACCCACCAATCAGCTTCGCCAACAAGCACCTTCATGTTTTCTCCCACGCTGCCCCTTATGCATGGGGAAGACTCTGCCAAAACATTTGCAGCCACTCCTGATTCTCCTTCAAATCCTTCCTTAAAATGCACCTCTGCTATGTTGTCTCCCTTCTAAGAACAGCTAAGGTAGTGGTGAGCATTATTACAGCCACCGATCAGCTTACTACACCTACAAACTTTGCACATGGCTAGTCTGCATAAAGTCCAGCTCTGACAACTGGGATCTCATCCTTGCTTCTTCCACCCTATTCATTTGTTTCCCGTACCTGCTGTTACATCTATGAGACTGTATGCTCTTTGGGGCTAGGACGATCAATAACATATGCTGAACATAATGGGGCCCTGATCTAAGCCGAGGTCGCAGTGCACTACTGTAAATAATAATCTGTATTTCAAGTGAACAGATTTTCATTAAATGGGGAAGCAGGGGAAGGAGAGATGACTATTAGTAGGTGTAAGGAAGCAGGGTATTGGACTGTGAGCCTACAAGAATACTTCCTGAAATAAGCCATCTGCTTAGTACTCTCCTCTGTGTTTGCACCGTCATTCTGAATGTGCTGAAATGTTCGGTTTGCTCTTAACACTATAGGACTTCTTGGTCGGAGCAATGGTATAAATGTAACCCTCTGGTGAGTGTGCATTACAGATCCCTCTCTGTGCTGATCCACAGAAGATACAAGTTATTACAGTTGCTACGCAGCCTTGGCTCTTTAGCTGTAGCAGCTCATGCTTCTAGCTCTGGATGTACCAAGTTCAACCCCAGTATGTCATCAAAGAGGAGGGGGTGTCCATACAAATAGGGATACCATATAATACCACTTATATACTGCTTTTCATCTGTGGAGCTTCAAAGACTTTTCAAAGATGGGTAGATATCCTCCCCATTATGCAGATTAGTGACCTGAGCTACAGAGTCATAGAGCTAAAGGCCAGAAGAAATCACTGGATCATGTAGTATGACCTTCTGTCATCACAGGCCACCAACAGCACTCAGCACCCTCACACTCAACCCAACAGCCGGAATGAGACCACAGTATTACAGTCCCCAGAGGGTAAGTGTCTTGAGCAATTCCTTACAGGGATTCTGTGGCAGAGTTAAAAACTGAACCCACATCGCCCTGTCTGCTACCCCCACTTAAACACTGCCTCCCGCGTGAGCACTTCATTTTAATGTACAGCAAATACAGTGAGCTCTGTAGCAGTGGTCGAGCACAGACAGTACAAAGAAGAGGAGAGATGGCACCAAGGAGTGAAGCCACCAGGTTGTTTTTGCATAAAATGTCCTTGTATTTAATCAGAAAGCCTTTATGAATAATTGTACCACCTTAATATTAGCTGCCTCCATGCAAAAATATGGGTGGCATTCAAAGTGGGGAAAGCTGTGTAACTGGTATATTCATATTCAGCCATGTGCAGAGGGACAACACCTGGCCCTAGGCATCACTTAAGTCCTGTCCTAAGGGTTTAAGAGGGGCTTAAGTGTCACTAGACTCTTGGAGGAGTTGTCTGTTCTGGAGTCAATCTCAGCTCATCTGCTCACGGAGCAGCTCCATGGATATTACTATGGGCGACACAGCAATTGTGGTGGTAATGAACCTGTGTGGAAAACTAATCTGTTTGTTCCCATAAGGGCCCTTTGCACTCACACTATGCTCCAGTATTCCCTTGTATGGGAATGGTGAGGAGGCCACAACCAGGGTAGAGTAACTGGGTGGCAAGTACTACTAGTCAGCTCACTCGACATTGCAAAGGGCAATTCATACACTGATAGGACCCAATGATAACGTGAATTGTTGACCTATGCTGGGGGGTTAAACCATCTTGGGTGGTTTGAGCTGATGTGGGTGAACTGTCCTTTATCCAATGTCTTTCCATGCTTGTAAACACAGTAGAAATGCCCTCTCCAATTTGAGAAAGTAGTGCAGATTGTTACTGCCAGGGGCGGCTCTAGCTTTTTTGCCACCCCAAGCACGGCAGGCAGCCTGCCTTCGGAGCAGGGGCGGATCCAGGCCCCAGCATGCCAAGTGCGTGCTTGGGGTGGCATGCTGCAGGGGGCGCTCTGCCGGTTGCTGGGAGGGCAGCAGGCGGCTCCAGTGGACCTCCCGCAGGCGTGCTTGCGGAGGCTTCGCTGGTCCCGCGGCTTTGGTGGAGCATCCTCAGGCACATCTGCGGGAGGTCCACCAGAGCCA
Source organism: Chelonoidis abingdonii (assembly GCF_003597395.2). Taxonomy (NCBI): domain Eukaryota; kingdom Metazoa; phylum Chordata; order Testudines; family Testudinidae; genus Chelonoidis; species Chelonoidis abingdonii. The sequence continues at coordinate 1,978,976 of NC_133786.1, read as the reverse complement.
CGGGACCGGCGACCGGCAGAGTGCCCCCCGCGGAGTGCCGCCATGCTTGGGGCAGCGAAATGGCTAGAGCCGCCCCTGCTTCGGAGGCATGCTTGCAAGAGGTCCCCAATCCCACGGATTTGGCGGCTTGCCTGCGGGAGGTCTTTTGGTCCCATGGCTTTGGCGTACCCGCTGCCGAATTGCTGCTGAATCCGCGGCACTGGTGGACCTCCCGCAGGTAAGCCACTGAAGGCTGCCTGACTGCCGCCCTCACAGGGCTTGGCGCCCCAGGCATGCGCTTGGAGCGCTGGTGCCTGAAGCCGCCACTGGTTACTGCACTGTGGCGTGTGACTTTGCTATTAACATCTGTTCGGTATCCTCAGCATTGACTGCACAGAAAAGGGCACAGGCCAGTCATGCACTGTACAACTCAGTTCACAAGTGGCTGTGCTAAACTTATTCATGCCTCTGCTACAAATTTCCCAGATCAAAGGAACAAGGCTCACTTTTATCTTAGCTTGACTAAAGGGAATGCACCTGTACTCTGGATCATTAGAAACTTGCTTAACCTGGACAAAACTTAGCTTTTCTCTATGTTCCACTTCCCCTCACCAGTTGAGTTTTCAGTCAATCCAGAGACCCTCCGTGACCATTTTCTGATATGCACTTTAATGCCTTTATTCCACAATGAACACAAAATGGCAAAAATGGTCAAACTGCAGGGATGGATTCAGTTAAAAGGCTGATATAAGAGGTGCACCTTGCATTCTCTCTTGACACTTGCCCAAATCAGCGGCTGTGTTGGCCACAGGGGATAGAGGGCCCACAGCAAGGAGTGTCCTGCCATTGCTTCCAGACAGTACGCTCCCTGTCCCAGCAGCAGAAGCCAGCTTAGCTGGTGTGAAGCCAGGAAATCTTTTGGATAGCTGAGTCTCAGACCATTCACGGATTTAAAGATCATCATTAATATTCTGAATTGCACCTGGGCGCTTGACAGAATTTATACTGCTTATGAGACCTATTTATGTGACAAGTCTTAAGTTGCTAAGTTCCACTATATTTGCATTATCACCACAGAAAAATGGCGGTATGATTTCTTTTATAATGGAAACATACATTTGCTTTATCTGCCCAGAACTCCCATAATGGCTGAAAAGACTTTGCTCAAGTGCCAAAACAACCACCACCACCTTTCAGGCAGCCCAGGCAGGAAAAATTACTGCAGGTGTATGAACCTATAATATGGGCTTCGAATGGAAACTCTTCTAAAACCCTGATTGTAGTAGTTTTAACTGGACTCTCCCCTATCGGCTGAAATTCATCCTAGCCCACAAGGTCATACACTCAGCTTTCACTTTTAAGGGCAAAAGGCCTGGGCACTCCTTAAATAGCATTTTAACCTATTTTTAGTGGGGCCTAGGTCTCAGGCCAGTCCTCCCCAAGGTGTTGTGGGGAGGGGGAGGCCTTGTTCTGAGGCCTGTCCAGGAGTGAGAGGAGCTAGGCCTTGTACTGCTCCCCATTGTGGGGTGAATTTCACCCTTAGTGCTTAAGGGGCTCCCAGAGCACAGTCCCAGAGAGATCATGCAGACTGGTGTGGGTCTCTCAGCACTGATAGTCCATTGGATAGTCCACTGGATGAAGAAATGTAAAGGAGCCAGTATCTTCCGAGATCTCTTGAGTCACAAGGAAGGGAGGGTTCTCTGGCAATGAATAGAGTATATCTAGCATGACTAGAAAGAAACACACTTGCATGCCAACACGAAGGTGCAGGGAATGCAAACGGAACTCCCTTTTGCCCCGAGGGCACTATACTGGCGGGTCATCCAGTCCTGAGGGAAGGCAGGCAGTGATGGGCTGCAGCTTCCAGTTCTGCCCTGTCTCCATAAGAACCTCACTGGCAGATGCTCGCACTTTGGAAGGAGGTTACAACCCAACCTGTCTCGTGAAGCTGGAAGCTCACAGCTCAGTCAAACCAGTGGAACTCGATGGGGTGAATCTGGCCCAGGCACAGCAGCATGTGCTTGTGAGGCAGGTGCTTTGTTGTTGCAGACTCGTTCTTGTCCTGATGATCTGATCCAGATGTCATTTGTCTCTCCTTGTCCTGGATTTGAGCAGGTTAATAAAGCTACCTTGATCAGGTGTTTGGAGAGTGGAATTTCCCAGTGACACCACCACCACCACCACCAATCTGCCTGGCCAGCACTTTCTCAGCCTTGTCACCTCCTGACTTACCCCTTAAATTCTGGATCACGTCCCAGCCTCGAGGTGGTGCCAACAGAGTCAGAGGAACTCATCTGCCCTCCTGATAGGCACTGCCATGGGGTCTGGCATTTAACACATCTTTCACTTCCTGTGGGTAAGAATGAGAATGCCTGAGAATAACACCTGATGCATGTGAAGTGTCTTTCCTTTCCCAGCCCCTGTGCTCCACATCCCCTGGTTCCCTCACCTGCTCACTGGCACTTGTTCTCTGCTGGTTGTTCTAAGAGTCACCATGCATTGAAGGCCCCGGTTTGGGGAAGGTGTTGGTGAGTGGACATGTGCTCGTGCACACATACACACACAGTGTGCAGAATTACATGAACAGACAGTCAGGTCAGACAGTACCCTTGTGATTTAGACAGCTTCCCTTGGTTCACAAGCAAAACTCCAAATGAAACAAAATGGTAGTTCACTACAGTGACGTGAGTGGGAAAGGGGCAGGGCAGGAAGGAAGAGCTGTAGGAGGACGGGGCTGGGTGGGTTCTCCGGAGGCGGTGGGATCTAAGGAGTGAGTCTGGGCAAGTGCAGTGCTTGCTGTCAAGTGCTATGAAGATGGTATCAAGCTGGGGGTATTTAAAGGGATGCAGGCACGTTGCCTCTGCTTTTCAAGCCACCTGACTGGAATGAGCCCGGTGTGCTGTGGCAGGGCTGATCAGACGAGATGCAAGGCAGGGGCTGGTATTTCAGCTAGTCAGTGGCCTTGTCTTGCACTTCCAAAGCCTCTTTCAGCATTGGAGTTCAGGGTATGAAAATAGTTCTCTTCTCCTTGCTGTTAGACTAGTCTGTGATTGCCAGTGCTGGTGCTGCCGTCATATTCCCATTTGCACACTGTGCACACCATGCGCGGCATCCCTCTGAATGGCAAGAAGGGTTGCACCCATAGGACTCATTACTATCCTTAGTCCCAGACAATAACATTGCTGGGAAACAGCTTCATCCATCTTTGGCGAGCCCACAGACTGCACCCATTGTAGAGCAGGCCGTGCTCGCCCACCTCCCTAGGTAATTATGGCAATGCACTTGACCGGGTCTGACTGTGAAGGCTACACAGAAGATTCAAGTAATTCTGCATACAGGAGCCCACGTCCCAGACAAGAAGGACTGATAAGAGTGCCTCATGCTGGTGCCCTGTGCCCTTCACTGGATGCCCATTCAATGACAGACCCATTTCAGGATCATATCCTGATCTAAAAATCCTTTAACAGGTTAGGGCAAAGCAGAGGCACTGCATTGCAAGGTACCTTGGCTCCAAAAGCTTACTGCACAGGAGAAAAAGCTCACTTTCTCCAGAGGAACCCAGCTTGTGTATCACTGTGAAGCTCCTTGTTTCTCTTAACCACCAATATCCATCTAAATTAAATGTTTAGGCAGGGTGCTAGCTTGGCTGGGACACTGGCATGTGATCAAAAGCTGTTCTTGGCAGCGTGGAGTTGCCCCTGTGATCATGTTTTAATGTGGAATAAAGCCAAGCCTCCGAGCACAGAGTCTGCCTGGCTGCATGACACAACATAGCCCTTGCTCGCCGTTCTTACTCCACTACAGGCTAAGCAAGCACCAAGTGCTTTGGAAAAAGGAGCCCTTTGGCTCTGGGGGAAGCACTTCAGTCATTCAGTCCGCTTTGACCTCAAGCACTTCAGGTAGCTATTTATTCAAAGACAGAAATATTTGTTAAGCTGGAATTAAGGTTGAGGTTCATTTCAGTAACCTTTTTAGTCTCCAAAGAATAGGGTAATTGTCAAAAAGAAGCATCAGAAACCCAGAAAATTTAGGGCCAGATCTTCAGCTGATGTAAACTGACATATCTTCATTGAATTTAATGATTTATACCAACTCAGATTCTGAATTTTGGGGTATGTCTACACTACCCGCTGGATCGATGGGTAGTGATCAATCTATTGGGGATCGATGTGTCATGTCTCATCTAGACGCAATACATTGATCCCTGAATGCGCTCCCTGTCCACTCCAGAGCTCCATCAGGGTGAGAGGCAGAAGTGGAGTTGACGGGGAAGCCACGGCTGTCGATCCTGTGCCGCGAGGATGCGAAGTCAGTCAATCTAAATCGATCTAAGATACGTTGACTTCAGCTATGCTATTCTCGTACCTGAAGTTGCATATCTTAGATCCACCCCCCCCCCGTGTAGACCAGGCCTTGGAGTTAGGGTGCAAATTAACAGAAATCTTAATAATTGAAAGTATGGAACTGTACAGTCAAGGCCCCCAAACAACCTTAATTGTGCCCCCACTGCAATGCTTAGGAAAAAACGAACTCAGAAGTGCTCTGACAACCTTTTCCTTAAAATCTATTCCATTTCATCATCAACCAGAAACACTAAGATGTTCGAATGCTGCTCATACAGTGGTTGTGTCAACTCCAGTCACTTTAGAACCATACACAGTACACAGAAAAGGATGTACTTTGCAAATAGCATTCTGAAGAGGCAATCATTCCCCAGTCTTCATTAGGATTCCATGTGTCACCAGTTATACAAATGTCATTAAACACAGAGTTAGTGTATATACATATACAAACCTCCTAGGCACAGATCATGAAATTATTGCACTTACATGAAAGAAGAATGGTTACGAAGCATCACCCTTAGTATTGGAGACGTGTCTTTATGAAATGAATTATAAAACCAGTGCTCTGTGGTGCATATTTGTTATGTCACCCACAAACTGTACAAGTATAGTGCTTTTTCCACATCGTGGCTACAAACAACTCAAAGCCAGGACAAGAAAATGGTCACAACATGGTCACATTCATTTAAAAATTCCACCAAGGAAAGATTATTGTCTGTAGTATGTGTAGAATCAGATATGAACATAGCTGGGAAGAATAGCACATGGGGAACATTTTTGTTGTGTTTTTTAAGTTCACCCTAGAAATCCTCCCTCTTTATAGCCAAAGCTGTCTTCATAGGAAGAGAGGCATTGGTTTGAAGCTAAGGATCCGCCATTTAAATGTTTTTCAAAGCCCAGTGAACCATTCTGATTGATGTTCTCATTTCACCAGGGACTAGCCACCCAGATATGTCTTTCCTCATCTCCGAGTTAATCCTGGGCACTAGAGTTTTGCCAAGTTTTGTCAAGGGGGTATAATAAATCAGCTTGATCTGAAGTTTCTAGGAAAAGGCTTTTTAAAATAAGATGAGGCAAAAAAAGCTTTTGAAGGCGTTGCAAAACATGAGTATGACTGATTTTTTCCAAGTCCCATAAATCTCAAAAATAGCTGGGCTGAATTACCTCATTTTGTGGGGGAAAAACCAACCAGTGAACAAACAAAAACCCTGATGATTGTAGACTACAGTGCAAAGTATGAAGTGAGAAGTGCTTTTCTGAGGATTTGGAGCCAGGAAAAAATTGGGTTTATAGTGGAAAGCAAATTTGAACCTTACTACTATGGCGAGAACACCCCCTTTTCCCAGTCTATCTCCCTACCCCTGCAGGTACTTCAGTGGTTCTCACCACCCTAGAACCTGGGGTCTCCCACAGATTAATGAAATAACCCCCATAACATGCCAGAGCGGCAGGAAGTTTTATTGCTCCCAAGTAACAGATGGGGAACAGAGGCACAGAGTGGGTAAGGGAGGGCACTTAAAGATAGGCATCCAGTGGGATTTTTCAAAAGCACCTAAGTGAGTTGGGTGCCAGACTCCCATTACCTCTCAATGAGAGTTAGACACCAGACCTGCATCTTTAGGCACCTCAACGCCTTGGGAAATCTGGCCCTGCGTGACTGGCCTGTGGTCACACAGGGAGCTTGTTTGATGTGCCTCTGTCTAGTGTTTCACGCACAAGATCCTTCCCCCTCCTGGTATGAGTTTGCCTGCAGTCCAGTGTTCCCATCACCCTAGTGTCCATAGGTAAAATCCTGGCCCAGAGAAAGTAAATGGCAAAACTTCCACTGACTTCAGTGGTGCCAGGATTTCACCCTAGTGGTATGTCTACACTGCACTGTAAACCCAGAACTAGTAGATCTCAAGTTAGTGACCCTGGGTTTGTTAACCTAGGACTTGAGTGTCTATACTCAGTTGTAATCCCAGGTTAGGAATGATTGAACCCTGGGTCCCAGCCTGGGGCTCCAGAGTCTACACTGCATATGTGGGCTCAAGTCCCACCACCCTTATCCCAGACTTCTTAGCCTCTCCCAAAATGTGGCTTTGCTTAGCCCTATGTGTGTGTTGCAGTGTGGGAAAACATGACTGTCCACCAAACATGACTATCCAGTGGACAAAAAAAAGTCGGCCCATGGGATTGTGGGATACTTTGGCAGACTCCCAGATCATGACTCCAGTGGGGCTGCATCTACACTGCAAAGCAATAGGGCTTGAGCTCTGGGTCCCATTCTGACTCAGGTTTGGACCCTCTACACCCATGGGGTCCCGGGATGCTGGGTCCGCGACCTGAGTTAGTGAATTTTGTGTGTAGATGGAACAGGGGGTTAGGCTTGAGCTTGAGTTTGGTCCCTGGATTCCATTGCAGTGTCGACGTACCCTTGGTGTCTTGTTCAAATGAAAGGGGTCAAAATGTGCTGGGTGTGTCATGGTTATGTGATGGAGGGTGCAAGCAGCCACATCCCCTTTCCATCTCTATGCAGCAGTTGGGCACAATTGCAATCCCCATGCTCACCACAGTGCAGGGACTGCTACCTTTCTCTGACACCTGGAGCTGAAGAAACCCCAGGGATGAGGTTTGGTTAGGCCCTGTGCCCCCCTGCCCTGGCCATACACATAGGGGGCAATATTCTGCACTCCCTGGCAGGGTGGATAGCACTGGATACATTCATTCTGCACATCGGGAATGCTTGGAGACATTCTCTGTCTGCCTCCTACAGCTCCCACTAGGATAGTGCAGCTCAAAGGTCTGGTTCAATGTCTTCAGTAATGATTTGGGAAAGGAAGTGACCAGGGAATGGCAGACTTTGAAGCTAACACAAAAGTATTTAGATTAGTCAAATCCAGAGAGGATTGTGAGGTACTACAGGGGACCTAACCAAGGTAGTTAAATGGGCAACAAGATGGCAGATTAAATTCAGTGTCAATAAATGTAAAGTAATTCATGTTGAAGGGGAATGTATGAACTAGTCATACCCCTTGCTGGGTTCTAAATTAACTGAATCAAGTCAGGAAATGGACCTGGGCATATTTGTAGAGAACTCGATGAAAACATCCGCTCAGTGTGCAGCTTTGCCTAAACAAAATGTTAAGGTGTAAAAGGAACAGGATGGACAATAAGACAGAAAATACCATAACACCATTATACACATCAATGCTATTGCATCAACTAGAATGGACAATGCAGTACTGGATGTCCCATCTCCAAAATGATATTACCAGATGGGGTTCAGAAAGGGGCAATGAGAATGATTAAGGACCTGGGAAAACTCTCCTATGAAGAAAGACTGAAAAAACTGGGATTGTTTATGTTTGAAAGGGAACCAGTAAGAGGTTGTGATACAGGTGTCCAAAATAATGCATGATATTGAGATGGTGGACAGGAAATTTCTGTTCTTCCAGTTATTCAATGAAAGTGAAAGGCAGCAAAATGAAAACTGATTAAAGGAAAGGGTTGTGAGAAAACATCTCCTGGGATGAGGGTATTCCATAACTGCCACCCCCTCCCCCGGATTTTTGCTCTGAAGCATCTGGTGTTGGCCATTGTCAGAGACAGGACACTGGGTCTGATCCAATATAAGAATTCTTAGATTCCTGTGCAAGACAGCAGGACTCCTCCTATATGAATGAAGATCAAAGGGCATTTGGAAAGAGCAGGAGCAAGTATTTGGCTCATGGTTTCTGCTGGGAGCTTGGTTCTAAGGGCTAGCCTTACAACTGCTGGTCTAGGAAGCCCCATGGCAGCAATTTTTTTTTCTCAGCCCCCTTTCCATTTCAGGGAGGGGCGTGTGAGAGGTGCTTACTTCACCAGGAGGACACTAGATTTCTTGGACGATATGGTGTGTTCTTCTCTATCCCCCCACACCCCAAATAGTAGCAGTGTGTCGTGCAGGGAGAGGTACTCTTGGGAAAGCCACCACCTTGGCCAACACAACGGATTGAACTAGGATTTCCAGAGGTACAAAGCAGGAGCTGCTATAGCTTGAGCTGCAGCTGGCTGGCAGAGGGCTGTAACAGACACATCCTCTGTGGATTGGGCGCAGAAGTGGACATGGGACACACATGGGTTATACTTTCATATAGTCATAGATTTTAAGTCAAATGAAACTGTTGTGATCATCTAGTCTGATCTGCATATCACAAGTGATAGACCCTCACCCCGTGATTCCTGCAACAAACCCAGTAGCTTCTTTTCCTGTTATTCTTTATGTATCATACTCAAAGTTTATGATCTAAGGCTTTTGAGTGTTTGTGGACTCAGATTACAATAAACTGCTTTTTAAAAACACATTAGATTTTTTCATCTTTTCCTCTCAGTGTCATTACAGGGCAGAGTTAAGGTTTTTGCTCAAAGATTATGAAGAACAAAAGGAAAGAAAAGGACAATTAATTCTAAAAATATATATATTCAAATGTACCTATGCACAAGATTTCAGGAAGTTTTAATGATATGGGGAGTTGTCTATGATAGGGCAGAGTTAAGGTTCTTTAGGTGTCCTAACAGTGCATTTCCAGATATTAACACATTGGATTTCTTTTCAATTTAACCTTATTTGTAAATTTCCTGGGTTCATAAGACTTGGTTTTAGACAATTACCACATTCCTGTAATGTAGTGTACCCTAAACTACTGACGTGTACTGTCAACCTTAACTCCATTTTAATGTGCTTTTTGTTATGGAATATTTGCTGATAGAAGTTTGCAGATGACACAGACATTGGTGGAGTGATAAATAACAGTGAGAAAAGGTCAGTTATACAGGACAATCCAGATCGCTTGGTAAATTGGACATGAACAAACAACATGAATTTTAATGCAACTAAATGCAAGGTTAAAAATCTAGGAACAAAGAATATAGGTCACACTTACAAGATGAGAGACTGTATCCTGGAAAGCAGAGTACAGACTCTGTAAATGACTTAGGTGTCATAATTACCGACATAGAGAGAAGATACTTGATACCATAGGAGTTTTTAATATAGCAGATAAATTCATAACAAGATCTAATAGTAGGAGCTGAAGCTGGAAAAATTCAACTTGGAAATAAGATGTGAATTTTTACCAATGAGAATAACTAATCATTGGAACAGACTCCCAAGGGATGCACTATATTTTCTATTACCTGCAGTCTTTAAATCAAGACTGGATGTATTTCTAAAACAAATATTATGGTTTAACAACAAATCACTGTACTTGAGGCAGGAATTGCTAGTGAAATTACTGTGTTTTGCAGGAGGTCAGACATGATGATCATAATCTTCTGACCTTAATATCTATGAATCTATGCATTATAGTTGACAATAAGCATGCCTTTTGAGATCTAATTGTTCATACATTCATAGAATATCATAGAATATCAAGGTTGGAAGGGACCTCAAGAGGTCATCTAGTCCAACCCCCTGCTCAAAGCAGGTCCAATTCCCAATTAAATCATCCCAGCCAGGGCTTTGTCAAGTCTGACCTTAAAAACCTCAAAGGAGGGAGATTCCATCACCTCCCTAGGTAACCCATTCCAGTGCTTCACCACCTTCCTAGTGAAAAAGTTTTTCCTAATATCCAACCTAAAACTCCCCCACTGCAACTTGAGACCATTACTCCTCTTTCTGTCATCTGGTACCACTGAGAACAGCTCTAGATCCATCCTCTTTGGAACTCCCTTTCAGGTAGTTGAAAGCAGCTATCAAATCCCACCTCATTCTTCACTTCTACAGACTGAAAAATCCCAGTTCCCTCAGCCTCTCCTTATAAGTCATGTGCTCCAGCCCCCTAATCATTTTTGTTGCCCTCCGCTGAACTCTTCCCAATTTTTCCACATCCTTCCTGTAGTGTGGAGCCCAAAACTGGATACAGTACTCCAGATGAGGCCTCACCAATGTCGAATAGAGGGGAATGATCACATCCCTCGATCTGCTGGCAATGCTCCTACTTATACATTCAGCTAATCAGGAGTTGCAAGATCATTTGCAGTAACAAATCTGGTGACTGCGGATAATGTTAGATACTTTAGGTTCATTGGGAGTTGGTCTGATATCATAGACAGAAACTCAGAGCCAATCAGGGCCCCTTGTGGGCTGCCAAAAGCCTAGAATAATAATAACAACAATAATTCTAACAGTTTCACCAAGATTAGCAATTTTTTGGTCATGAACAAAATGGAGAGTCATTGACTAATGATTCAGTCAGGATTTATAGGGTGATTTTCAAATAGTTTTCAGGCCAGAAACTGAGGTACTTAGTAGAACTAAAATTATTTTTCTACATATTAAGGGTGCTGTTTTTCAACCTAAAATTACTGGGCCAACATCTGACCAACAATTTTCACAGAAATCAGGAGGAAACCTTTGTTCTCGCAACTGTCCTGTAATCAATGCATCTGGCTTTCAGGTATGAAGCTTTTGACTATATAGCCTATAAAATTTGTACCAAAATCATTATTTCTCATTTTAGCCATGCAATGAACTCATAAACTCATAGGAAAATGGGTTGGCAGCCTATTTACATGTACTTGGACTGTGAGATATACATTGAATGTAGGAGCTCTCTCCAATGCTCTCTTAAATAGTTATATGTTAGTGGATCAGACATAGATATGAGATTTTTATAATGGCTGATTTAGGATTGGTTTTACGTTGTTTAGTTTAGTATAGGTTTAATTTTTCAATTAATTTTGTCCCAACCCAGCAAAGAATTTAAGCACCAGCTCAAGAGTAAGCATGTGATTAGCCCTTGAGATCAGGGCCCCCTGGTTCCAGGCCCGGCACAAACACATATAGAGAGACAGTTGCTCCCCAAGGAGCTCCCAATGTAAAGAGACAACACAGACAGTAAGTGGGAGGGAAACAGATGCATGGACAGGGAAATTACTTGCCCACAGAAGATCAGTGTCAGAGCCAAGATGAGGAGCCAGGTCTCTTGATCCTCAGGCCAATGCACTAGACCATACTAGATGATGATGATGATGGTCTCAGTCAGGGTGGGAGACAGTTCCTACCCTTACACGTCTACAGATTAATGCAGTGCTGCCTCCTCTGACTGACCTTTTAAACTTTGTTCCACTTTAATACAAAGGAAGCTTAAAAAACAACTATGAAAACATTCTGGATATGTTTCCTGTCAAGTGTCTCCATTCAAAACTTGATTCCTTGGAGCTGAGAGGAGAGCATTACAGGTGGAGCAGAGCTCGGTTTAGTTCTTTAAACATGAAAACTCATTGACTCATAGCACAGCTTGTACCCTACCTGTAGCTGGAAGATTCCCCTGTCCCCTGAAATTGATGGCCGTGCTATCTACCACATAATTGCTGACTACTGAAAATGTAATCCTGGAGGTGTTTGCAAACTGCATCTGCCATTGCTGGATTTTGTGGCTAAGTCTGCACATCCTTTGAGAAGGTAGCACTGTCTATTGTCTTTCCCTTTGGAGTATTTTTGTGCACTTCATGGGAGTATTTTGCTCTCTAACTCTTTCCAAATAAACGTGCAAATCTCAGCTCCCGTTAGTCATTTCAATTTTCTTAATCCTTTAAAAGGGCCTTCACGGTGCAACAAAGTTGTTTTGGTGTCACTGAGAAAGCAAACCACTCTTGAATCCTCTTATAACCCCATGAGGGATATTTTTCTCCTCAATATTTTCTTAGGTTTAACCATTTATTTCTGAGTGAATGATAGTAGCTTTTAGAATAAGCCACACACCGATGATACTGTTATTACTATTTTGATGATTGTAGCTACTGAACATATCCTGACTGTGGACCTTTATGTACAAACCTTCTACTCTGGAACTGTGAAATATGCTAGCCCCTTTTCTAATCTCTCTCTGCCTCCACTTCCTTAGATGGATTGTCTGTGCATCTCATTGCATATTTTGAATCAAAAGATAATTAAGTTACATTTCTGTGCGTTGTTTACTGTTGCTCTGAACCAGTCACTGTTCCACTGAGGTTAATCTTGGGTTTTTGCAAGCCTGTTTGGAATACCTTCATCTCAGTTACAATTTTCATTTTGCTATTATTAAATATTCCCAGACATTACATTATTATGTGCCTCTGAGCTTAAATTCCTGAATTAGGGACTGCTCACATCTGGGCTTGTTCTGCAAATGTTCTCCTTCACAAAGGAATAGATATTAAAGCTGAATGTTGAAATGATTTCCCATAACTCTTTGGGATGGGTCTGCACAGGTACATGCTGTAACACAATCTGTTTGGAATGGCCTTGGCAGAAAAAGGAATGTCAGAATCTATTTAATCCTATTCAGCAAGTAGCAAAAATATCTAACCTCCTGTTCACCCGTTGGAGTTACACAACAAAGAACTAGAGAGGGATTGGAGAGGTGACTGTGGACCTTGGCTTTGAAAAAGAAAATGCTTCCAGACTCGGGTTATGTTGCACACATTATGCCTGTTCACTGCATAGATCATGGCATTCTAAATGTTTTCTTGTTTTGCTTTGTCTCAAGCTAATTCTGCTCCAGGGGTTCCCAGCCTATGGCCTCAAGTGTCATTATGAAGCTGTTGAAGTGCTACAGGAAGTATTTTGCATATTTTTGCAATGATAGTCAAGCACTGGAAATCAGTTTACCTGAAAGTCAGAGTCTCGCGTTTGTATCTTGTATCAGGTTCAGGATCAATTGGCAGCTTGTGTTCTGGGTGGTGATGTTATGATGAATTGACATGTATTACAGAAAACAACATACAGATGTTTCCCTGGGTCCAAATATTCCAATGCTGATCAGAACTCATATTTGGTACCACCTGACATTTGAAATTGCTTTTGTTTTTTCCTACTTGTTTTCACTTCTTATGACAGTGTCACTCTGTTTCACAAACACACATGCACACATATATACAATCAGAGACAGATGCGCCCCCTGCCTCTGTCATACACATACACACACTTATAGACACACTGCCATGCACAGATTCAAACACAGATATACACACAGGCAGATGCACAAATGCAGGCACATAGAGACAGCTCTCTCTCGCTCATGCCCGTCACCCCAATTGGGGTATGGGCCGCCAACCACAGATCTCCAGAGTCCTCTATCCTGGGCCATTCGCTCTAGCTGGTTCCATAGAGACAGAGGCACACACAAATGTCCACACACACATATACGCAGACATAGATTCACTCTCACATGCTCTGATTTGCACAAAGATACACAGAGAGTGAAACCATAACTTTTTTTTGTTCCCATTATCTCTAACCCATATACTCCAGGAACTTTAATTTGTTCTTGATGGTAATCACCATTAAATAGAAATTGTCTTTTTCTGTGTAAACACGTCATTAGTGAAGCTGGTTTCTGCAGGGTCCAGATTTCATTTTTATTAAAATGAAACACTTTTAGACTCCTCACTGTGTCCAAGGATGAACAGCATAATTTTAACCCATTGGGTTGGCCACAGATAATTGCGCTAGCATTTGATTGGATGATTAGGGAAATATCCTCTTCTCATGCAGTATAATTTGCATTTTCCTCTACTTCTATGGAGTTCAGTCATGCTTTTGTACACAGGCAGTTTTAATGAGCATTATAAATCCTAATAAATATATTTCCATGTTCATTTTATTGGCTTGTTTTTATTACTGAATGTCTAAAACGCAGGTCCAGTTAAAAACCTGCAGATGAAATGAATGCACAGTGTGGTCTGGTAAGAGGCACTATGTTTCTACTTCTCTCTCTCTCTTTAATAAGAATCACTGTGAATAAGGAAGTCTCCTGTTTATGGAATAAGAACTGGGAACTCAGTGGGGAAGCTGTTTGAATTCTTGAGCAGACATTAGAAAACAAGGCATTCTCCTCTTACGGGTGGCACCACATCTTTCAGAAACAGTGAATCCTGGAGGGAAGCGTCTTTTCTCTTGTTGACTTTAGAGGGAAGCGACTTGGAAACCAGGACACTTGATGACTCAGGACTGGGACTGACCTTCAGGTCAGCTACTGAAATCCGTTCTGGTCAGTGTTGACTGAGAGCCATTATCCTCAGGCAGCTGTTCCCAGCTCTCTGTGCAATACATTTAGGGGCTTGGGGCAGTTGCTGATCTGTAGATGTCCCCATCACTAAACTCACCATCACAATTGGCACCCATGTTAGCAGACTCAGAGAACAGGGCCAGGCTGGAATGGGCCTGGAGAATGAAGGCTCATCTCCGCGGAGTCTGTCCAGAACATGCCGATGCCGATTGGTGGGACAGTGCAGGGAAGTTTGCACTCCTGCTTCCCAGGCTGTGCATGCTCTGTGGAGAAATTAAGGATGTCAGTCTGCAGGGCTGTTTATCCAGAACCTCATCAGTACTAGAGTCACTGACATTTACTGTAAATGTTCCTGTTGCTCAATGATTATTCTCTAACACCTACTGTGACTTCATCTGCAGTCTCGTTGGAATACCCATTCTCTTCTCTTCCCTTCTCTTTGCTTCTCTTCGTCAGGTATAATTGAGACACCCTCTTGAAGTGTTTTCAATGCCTCGATAGATTCAAGATGTCCTTGCCATCAGTCTTTAAGAGAAATCTTCAGTGAAATATTAAATACCAAAATATTATTTAATTCCAAAGTGAGATATACAATAAATGACATCCCCACTGCTGCCCCATCTTGTGATATTAGTTGTGTGCCCAACAGCCCCCGGCAGTGAGGAGCTGCGCAGATGCAGTCCCTGATCCATTGCCTTCCTCCATTGCATGTTCTCTAGATCCCACTGTGTTAACTTCCTAGCCACTAGGATGGCGTGGTCAGCTTTTAAAGTCAGTCTTGGTATTTAGATATGAATACTGGGCCCCAGCTTGGAGTCTGACAAGGATCCCTTGTGCACTGTGCTGCTCGCTGTAATGCAGAATCAGTGGAACTGATGCGATTTCCCATTGAAGTAGCTTGATTACATTTCTTTCACTTTAGTCTTGCAATGAGGAAAAGAGGAGGAAGGAGATGTGGCAAGCGCTCAGTCTAGGTTAACAGGCCAGCAGAGAGAGTGGCAACCTCCAGACCCCTTCTGGATGGTGGAGAGTATAACCTAGTAAGTGATCTCTGCTTAATGGGTTTGGTTATCTACTGAATATAACAAGTTTCATGTAGAGAAATTTACCTGTCTGATGATTTGGGCTGACACTTCTAGCATCCATTACATTAGGATGGGGAAGTGTTCTGAAAACATATCCTGAGTGTTCATCTGCACAACATGCATTTGGGAATCACAGTTTCTCCTGCAGTTTTTTCTTGCTCTTGCAACTCGTGGTGCAACTGGTTGGAGAGTGGTTATTGCTTTCTCTGTTGATCTGTGACTCAAGCCGCTGCAGGTTTGGATTTGGATCACAGTATGAAGCTTCCCGATCCCCCAGACTGTCTCAGTTTCACTTGACCTGCTAAACAAGGAGACTCTGTGGCTTTATTTTTTTTTCATTTTATTGCCCTGTTGCCTTAGAATCAGGAAAAGACCCTTCTTCTGAAGGAAAGTTCAGCAGCCTTTCAGTTCAGAAGCCACAAGAGCACAGGACAAAGCATAAGGTACTCCACATTCGTGTAGCCAGTGATGTCAAGAGCAAAGCCAGCTTCCTCTACCCATCGTAGCTCATATTGGTTTGTGGTGCTTGGCTTCTCCTTTCATAAAAGGAAGATAGAGGCAGAAGATGCAAGAAGTGAACTAAGGAAGTGGGGAAGCACAGGTTTTTGTGGAACATTGGTCCACCTTCTGTGGGAAGAAGGAACTGTATGGTTTGGATGGTCTACACCTCATTATGAGGGGAACCAATCTCCTCAGGAACGGGGTGGCTAGAGAAATCAGGAATTAATAATAAAAGGGTGATAAGCCAAAGTTTAATCTACACTGAATATTTATTTATTGTTGGTCAAAATGTCCCTTGTTACTGAAAGCATGCTCAGCCTTTGAAGCAATCCAGCTGGGCAAGTGGGCTGCAATCACTGAGCAACAGAGGGCATGCAGGGCTTGCTGCAAAATCAATGATGTGTGAATTGAGTGTGCATATTCGGTGCTGCCTGCTTTTCTTCTCTGGACAGAACAGGATTGGTGTCAGGCCCAAGGACAGCAGGAGAACAAACCACATTTGAATTTGCTTTTTACAACTGGAAGTTGGTCTGGCACTGACACAGCCACTTTTCCATCCCATGGCTTGTGTTTTTATTTGTTCATACATGGCTAACCAGAGGGAGAATTCCAGTTGAGAGAAAGTTCAGCCTGGATTAAATTCTGTGGGAGTTTGCTTCCTAAAGGATTTTTTATCCCATCTCAGGCTCACTGAGTGCTGCTTGCATCAGGCAGTGGTGCAAGTAGAAATAATTTCTTGGCAGTATGCTGGACTCATGGGAGGGACATAAAGGAGGGTCATGTGACCTCCCCATGGTACAGCAGCTGTGCCGGCAGGCTCTCAGGGCTCTCCAGAACCACAGTGGCCAAAGGAGGAGAAAAATATGGGGCCCCCGGGCAACCCCACGCCGGCAGCTCCTCTGGCGGCTGTACCACCCCCAGCCCCGCCCCTAGCCCTGTCCTCCAGTGGAGCTGCTGTACAGATGGAGGAGACACAGCTCTGTGGAAGGGCAGGGGGCAGGGCTGGGGGTTCTGCTCCTTCAGGGCTCTCCCAGGAACCACAGCAGGGAAAGGAGCAGAACATGGGGCCACCACGGCACGCTGGCAGCTCCTCTGACATGCCCCCCCACCTTTGTCCTCTGGCAGAGCTGTTGTACAGATCCTAGGCAGGAGGACTCAGGAGATGTGGCTGGGGACGGGGCTGGAGGTGGGCTCTTCCTCTGTCTTTCTGGTATGCTGTACCAGCTATAAATATCTTACTGGTCTCACGGACCGGACCTGACCGCCCTACTTGCACCACTGGCATCAGGCTTCCCTCAGACAGTTTGATTGTAACAGGAAAGAGATAATTCAGTCCTGTCCAAAGTAATCACTGATTTTAGGTGCCTCTGTTTTGGAATGTCCAAGTCAAGACACCTAGAGATGTTGAGCCATAAATAAGTTGTGGGTATTCAGCACCTCTGAAAATCAGGCTCAAGGTCTCTCAGCTTGGGAACCCCCCAAACTGAGAAAGCCCAAATCAGTGACCGCTGTTCAAAATTTTGGGGATACTCTGTCTGATATGGTTAAGTTGCTTCCTGTCTTGTTTGGTTATCTTACAGTGTGTGGGGGTGGGGTCCAAAGTTGTTACTAGCTTTACTTTATTTTCTATTCCAAGACTAAGTGCCAGGAAATAGCCAGCAATTTGTTCAGAGGGGATATGAAGGAGTGTGTCACTCTAATCTTGTCCTTGTAGAGCTGCAGGTACAGTATAAATAACTCACTTGAAGCATAGCATTTTTATTAAAAAGGTGATAAGTGCAAAAGCAATCTGCTAAGTCCGGTAGCTGAGTCAGGTCTTCAGTTCTTGAACGTATCGATTATTGGTGCATACCAAAGAGACTCTTTTAGTCAGTACCTGTGTTTTATTGGGTTGAGGTGTAACGTGTGAGAAGTTGTTGCTTTTCAAATGGAAACAGAGACGGTCTCCAGTGGAAATTGCAGGACATCCTGTCTGCTGGCCAAGAGGCTGGGAAGCTTTACATGAATGCACATGAGCACTGACATCTGAAGGAACCTGGCATTGCAGGCTTGCAAACTGCATTTGTGCCTTTTTAAAATTAATGTTTAAAGAAGAACTGTCAGCTCTCTGGGCAGCAGCAGGGGCGGAATGGACATGGGGCAGGCAAAGAAATGTGGTGGAATGAATAGTGTTCTGTACTCCAGGAAGTTGCTGATTGATGACACTGATACTAGGCTCCTGTGCGAAAGCTATCTCACCTCTCCTTGCATTTAGTGTATTTATTTAAAATCCCAGCACAGATTAGCCTGACCAGAGCCCTGCTGCTCTCCATTTATAGGCAGCCTGCTTGGCGCTGTTTGCATAAGACCACTTGGGGAGAGCAAGGGATTATGGACACTACAGAAAATGCCTAGTTGAAACAAACTTTAATCTTTTGTCTTTAAACTGCTCCAAGTATCCAGCACAGAACAATTTACTCCTTAAACTGAGTGTTTGTTCTGTCTCTGGCATCAAGATTGTTAAAATAAAGATCTGGATGAATTAAGTATAGTATCTGGATCACCTGGGTACTGGCTGCCAGCTCAGGGGCATTAGGATTTATCGGTGGAGCTGATGCTTTGCAGAAAGAATTCAAAAAACTCATGGAAATGGCAGGGTTGGAGAAGCCTCTGCAGAGAGTATTATAACAGTGAGGGGCATCTTCTGTCTGAGTTCTGCAAGGAGCTTTGCATTAAAGACACTTACTGCTGCCTGTGGTTATGATGCTCTTTTCTGTTTGCAGGCTTTTGTCTGTGCACAAGGCATGGCTCATTGCAACTCTTCGTCAAATTGCACTCCTTCCATGAAGACCAGGAGAAACAAGCATGTTCTTATTAGCGTGGAGTGAAGTAAACAAAACTTTGTCACTCTCTGCCCCACATTCTCCACTGTGTCCCGCTGTCTCACAGGTTGTGGGGCAGGGACTGTCGTCAGTTTTATGCGTTGTTCAGCACAGAGCATATTGCTGCCTTGAAACAAATATTCAGTCAATAGCAATAACAGGGTGGCAACTCTGTTTGGCCATGGTCATTTTGTGCTCAGTCGGGCAGGGATTTCTGCCTTCCACTCAGGCCCCTCTACCTCTGTAACAGCTGCAGTCCAGCTGCTGGCAACCCTGCTGAGAAGAGCACTAAACCTCTCTGGGGTCAGAGCTGTGGTATGTCGGTTTCTATAGCAACCAGCTAAAGGTCCACTTTCTCAGAATAGTTCCCCTTCTCAACCCAGTTGTGGAGTTAGCTCAGCTGAAGAGTATGTGGCTGCAGAGCACTAGGTTAGTGCACTCCCATCTCCCCTTAACCTGCAGACCTTTCTGTACTTTATAACAAACTTGCAGAATTGGGTGAGGCGATTTAGGCATGAAAAGCTCCATTTTATTAGCCTGAAGGTCCCTAGAAATCGCTTCGCTGTCTCCTTGTGACAGCCTCCTCCCCGGCAGCGTTTCAGATGGATTAGTGACTAGAATAGCAGTAACATGAGTGATAACAGCTTGCAGTTCAAGAGCAGAAGGGGCGGTGAGTGAGCATCCCAGCCAACCCCTCACCTCTGAAGGGCCAGGCTGCCTGTGTTTCCTCATGCTGTGCTTTTCCTTCCTTGCCTAGTGCTAGAGCTCACCTTCAGCGCAGGAACGAGGGGCCTTCTTGTCTGTTCAATTCTGCTTGGCTTTCCAGTGCCCTTGTAGTGGGTCTCTTTGCGCTGAGGGGCCGATGAATAGCAGAGGGTTCCTTTTGGTTGCTAATTAACAACATGTTCTTCTTTTAAAACACATATAGAACAATCCATGCACAACTTACACCCAACAACAGCGACAATCACCCATACGGCCCTTACAGTCACACTAACACATGGAACAGCAACAGACATGCATGTGGCAACCCCTACACAACATACCCAGCTAAAATAATAAACGCATAAACAAAAATAACCACATGAACACCCCAGCCTATTTTAATAAAATACATCTGTCATGTCTGAACCTTGTTTATAATAAATGCCAGAATATCCATTCACTTTAATGTCTATCAATATCTGTAAGAAAGCTACATACAAAATCAATGTTTTTAAATAATCAGATCATTACAAGTTTATCTACACTAGTAGGGCCATATCTGATTTTACTGTCCGTGATTCTGTAACCAAGTTGCAAGAGCTGTGAAGATGAACTTGGGAATAGATCTAGAAATGTTCAGAACTGGTTGCCCTAGAAAGATAATAATGCTCTTAATCCTGGGCTACCTAGGGCCTGAGTGTATTCTTATCTATGCTGCTGTAAATCAGGAGCCAGTCCACTGAATTCAGTAGAATCGTACTGGGGTAAAACCAATGTACATGAGATCAGACTTCAGCTCCTACTGTCCATGAGGACTGATCCTGCCTGCTACTGAGTACTCGCACTTCCAATGATTAACTCAGTGCCTCTCAAGCGGCTCTCAGTACATGGCAGGACCAGGCCCCATCTGAGGTTCAGGAGGTAATTCTGTGACTCTACGTCTCTCTATCTACGGACAGATTGCAAAATGTGATCATTGATGGTGAGTCATTGTCGACTGGGGTGTTCCTAGGCATATGTTCTCCGCCCACTGCTATTGAATGTTTTTATCGAAATATGAAAGTAAATATAAAATCATTGTTTATAAAGCTTGCAGCTGACACAAAAATTGGTGTAGAGGTAAATAACGAGAACAAGTCAGTTCTGGAAAGTGATATGGATAGTTCAGCAAGTGATCACAAATGACATGTATTTTAATACAATCAAATACAAGGTCATAAATCTAAGAACAAAGACTGTAGGTCACACTTACAGGATGGGGTTCTGTGTTCTGGAGAGCAGTGACTCCAAAAAGGGTTTAGCTATATGATGAATAACCAGCTGAACATGAGCTCTCAGTGTGACACTGTGGCCGAAAGGGCAAATAGCAATGCTTGTATCTGTACATGGGGGATATTGAGTTGGATATGGTACTGGTGAGACCACTACAGGAATTGTGTGTCTGGTTTTGGTCTGCACACTTTAAAAAGGATGTTGGAAAATTGAAGGAGGTTCATAGAAGAGTCACAAAAACAATTCAAGCTTACTTTACAGTGAAAAACTTTAGAAGTTCAATCTTTTTAGCTTAGCAGAGAAAAGGTTAAGAGAAAAGATAACTTGATCCTGGTCTATAAATACTTGCATGGGAAGAAGCCATCTGATAATAGATGACTCTTTACTCTATCCAATAAAATCAGAACAAAATCTAATTGCTGAAGGTTGAAGCTAGACCAATTCAATTTGGAAACAGAAAACACATTTTTAACAATGAAGCTAATTATTTAGCCATTGAAACAACCTACAGAGGGATGAGGTGGATTCTCCAGCACTTGAAATTTTAATATCAAGATTGGCTGTCTTTCAGAAAGATCTCATCTAGTTCAACCCAAAGTTATGGGTCAAACTAATTGATCAGAAGGGTCTCTTTCTGATACTAAAATCTATGGAGCTATCAACTGCTGCACCACAGCTGCTGTTCCAGGTGCCATGTTGGTGGTCTCAGCAGTGTTTGTGATGAGTGAGCAGGCAAGTGTGGGGCTAAATAAGGAGCTGGGAAGTTCAGTGACCCACAGCGGATAAAACAGGACTTGGTTTCTTCTCTTTCCCCTTTTCACCAACATCTTTTGTTTTCCTTTCACATTTTTATAGGTAGGTTCATTGGCTCAAGATATAGACAGTATTTCAGGTCCCAGTGTACTATATTGTGGCAAATATTAGAGTTAGTTTTAGTGATGACTTTCTCTTTGTTTGTAAGAAGAGGCGGATGAAGAAAGAGAATTCATGTCCTGGTGTTCAAGAGCTCAACTTTTATAAACACAAATATTTACTGCATTCTTTACAGTGTCAGGTGACATCTGCTGCTTTCATTCATGTTTTTGATCATTGCACAGATTGCATCATTTGAACCAATAGCCTTAGACTGGAACTAGTGACCTGCCATCTAAAATCTGCCTCTTTATTGGAAGAGCCGGGATTTGATTTTTGTTTGAATTTTGTTGAGTTTCCCTGTTTAGGGGAATCTGTCAAGTATTCCTCACTTCAGATAAATGCTGGAGCCCCGATACATAAAGAGATGTGCCCAGCCATCCAGTGGAATTCCTAGTTCTGAGCTCTGTGTGGCTCGACAGCGTGTCTTTCTCACCAATGGAAGTTGGTCCAGTCAAAGATTTTACCTCACCCATCTTGTCTCTCTAATGTCCTGGGACCAACATGGCTACATGAACACCACATAGTCCTGAGTTAAGCACCCACGCTTCCTGTACAATGCATGGGGAGAGCTAGGCACCTAGCAAGGGGATGCACCACAGTCAGCAAGCTGCGTGAGGTGCTGTCCGAGATAGACAATAGGAAAATCTGAGGAGAGGGATGTGGTCAAAGCCCCACCACACAAAGGGAGTTAGGTGTCTGAGGCCTTGCTGGAGGTATGCAGCCATGTCTGCTTGGGATTCAGAGCCACTTTTCTGGAGTCAGATGCCTAAACTGTTCTTGTCAAGAAATGGAGGAGGACGAGTTGCCCTGCACTCCCCTTATAACTTTTAGTCCAGGGTTTGGATGCTTACCTGCAATATAGGAAACCCAGGTTCATTTTCCCCCGTCTGCCTGGTCGGGGAGGGGATTTGAACTTGTGTCTCCTTCTCTCATGAGTGTTCCCTAGCCAGTGGTCTCTGGGTTACTCTCAGGCTCTCCTGCTGAAGTTGTTCCATTGAGTATAAATCATTCAATAGTGATTGGGGCAGGAGGACTGGACCTGGGTCTCCCCCCGCCAAGGAGAATGCCCTACCCACTAGGATATACAGTCATTTTGATTCTTATTTTGGTCCAATGACTATTTAATTGGAGAAACTAAGAGAGCGCTGCCCCGGAGTACCCTTATCCCAGACCCTCTACAGAGAGAGTGGAGACTCAAGTTCAAATCCTTTTTTCCATATCAGGCAAAAAGGGAATTGAACCTGGTTCTCCTACATCCTTGGTGAGTGCACTAACCAATGTACTAAAAGTTATAAAGGGGTGGGATGCACCACAACCTCCTTGGCTGATTGTTTTGTGGAGAGTTAGACATGCTCTGAGAATGTTCACTGTCTCGAGCCCAGCAGGCTGGGCAGGTGCAGGAATACTTGCTGGGACTTTGGTGTGAGCTCGGCATTCGGATGTTTTATCAAGAAGTGGCTGAGCATGTGGTCACTGGCAGAAGCTTGGGGATTTCAGGAACTTTAACAGTGGAAATGTAGGTGCTGAGGGACTTCAGTCACCTACAGATTTATATAGCAGCTGAGTGGGATTTTTGAGGATCTCAGTGATGCCTAAATGTACTTGTACTTAGGCAGCTACAGTGGCAGTTAGTCACCAAAGTCCTTCGTGGATCTAGACAAATTCCAAGTGTCTCTTTTGTTTTAATTTAAACCACAGACTGACCTGGTTTGCAAATGGCTGTCGTTTTGCATGAAAAGATCATTTTCAAGGATAGCAACTTGATGTCCCAGATGGATCAGTTCAAACAGCCCTATTTTTTATACAGAGTAACATAGGCTATTCTGTACTTTTTCTTCTATTCATTGGTATTAATTCAGCATAAATCTGTTTTACTGATGCCAAGAAATAGGGGACCTTCCAGAAAAGAATGTGCCATTTAAAGGATCTCCCTGAATCCTTTCTGAACATAAGCCAGAGATACATACTGTCCGGTACCCTTCCAGCAAATATCTAGTCGTAAAAATATCTCTGAGCCAGTCAATGGTTTCAAGCAGCAAAGGCTGTGCATTTATATATGTACATATATATATTGCTGATTTGCTGACATTTCTGGATAAGCAGAGTTGCGGACATGGAGGTGGAGGGAATTGTATCTGAATTGGGCCCTGATTAGAGCTAATCAGTTCGACTTTGATGAGGAAGGTAGTTGTAACAGAATCTGTAAGAAATGGCAGAACCTAATGCATTTCACAGAAACTTCCACAATTAAAACAACACATATAGAAGATGGTTTGTTTGCTTGCTGTGCACACTGACGGCCTGCGGTTCACCTCTGATTAGTCATACACTAAGCCTAAACTTATTTCAATGAAAGCTCTATGTAATGACACACCATCATTATGATATGTGTGTTTCTCTTTTGAGGTCTCTGTTCAGATAACAGTACACTGGAAGTCTACACTCACATCCAGAGGTTTAAATGACCATGAACGTGAATCTGAGTCCTTTGTGAAATCACCAAAATCTTGAGACATAGGTAGATGTTTATTCCCATTTGTCTCTCTCTCGCTCTGTGGTTTTTTTTCCCCACACACACACTTAAAGGCTCTCTCAAGATTTTGAACCAGGATTTGAAATCATCCATCAAATGTTCCTCCTTGCATGGTGGGTTTTAGCATTATTAGTACTTGGATTGGTTCATAGTATTTCAGTTCCATGTAGGAAAGACTGACCCGTCCATTTTCATGAATCAGTATTAGATGGTTCACTAACAAAGCTCTTTGGAGAATTCCCTGCATATTGTTCTTAACTATGTAAAAAATTCCAGAGGTGTTTTTGTACTTTACAGTTTTGTTTAGAGATAGCTCTGCTTATTACGGGATAACGCTATTAGAGAAAACCCAAACAATTCACATACAATTGCCTTTCCTGAAATTCTGGCTAGTTAAAAGGCGTTAACATTTTTTTTACTTAAAATTAATATTAATTAAAATAATAATTATTGATTAATATGATGAATATTGACTCATATCAATATCAATATCATTTCATATTGATGACTATGAATCATACTTATAATTCATAACTATTGATCTCACAGATGTCACAGCTATGAAATATGGATCATTGTTACCTGGCAGTGAGATTACTTAGATATTATTTAGTATGATATGATACTTTTTAAATACTGCCACTATGCTTGGTGCAAACCCAGTGAAGACTGTCCCTGTACTGACGTGCTTACATATCAAACAGATGTGATCAATCTATTATTTTACTCTTACTTCTCATATATTTGGTTATGGACACTAGTGATATGGGAAAATTCACCTTACACATTCCTCTGACAATCCTAACTGACCCACAGAACACACTTACATAGAGTCATTGAGTCAGTGATCACTGTGATCCTCTGCAAAACACAGACTATAGAACCTCACCCGGTGATTCATGCTGTGAGCCCAAACCTTGTGGTTGAACTAGAGTCGGTCTTTTAGAAAGACTCGTAGTCTAGAAGACTGTAAGTGATGAAGAACTCAACAGACCCCCTCCCTAGGTAATCTGTGCAAATGGTTGATACGTATGCCAGCTGGCTTTGGGACCATACATCACCTGAGCAATGGTGAGATGGGGGCAGGTGGAGATGGGGGCATTCAGTGTAGGAGTTGGCAATGCTGGTTTTACCATACCTGAGAGCTCCCCTGGCCAGGAGAATTCTCAGCTGGACAGTTAAGGCTGGATTCTGTCCCCTGCATATCAGGCCAGGACTGAGGCCGGAAATGTGGCCTTATATCTCCATTTGTACAATGACTAGTTCAAATACAGAGTGCGTGACCCCATACTCTCCACTTTACAAAATATATAATATAGAGCAGTGGTTTTCAACCTTTTCTCATTTGAGCACCTCTAAAAAAAATTGAATGGTGGTGCATACCCCTTTGGAAATCTTACACATAGTCTGCAGATCTCTATGGGTCCACAGGCCACAGCTGAAAACCAATGGTATAGAGAGTATGTAACATAACACCCTGTACATGGTCTGTTCATCAGCCTTATACAACTACCACCATTTGCCAGAGGACCAGTAACTGTTTGACAACTATCTGTTGTAGTAGAATAGATAACAAAGGGTGAAAGCTGCAGTGCAATAGAGACAGATGGTTCAGTGATTAGGGTCTGCTCTTTCACAGACTCCCAGTGTGACCTGGGCCAAGTTGCTTAGGTCCTGATCCTCACAGGTATTTAGGATCCTAGGCACCATTAATTTCCCTTTGAGGATCTGTGCCTTAGTCAGTCCGTGCCTCAGTTTCCAGCCTATACAATGGGAACAATAGTATCTCCCTACATGACAGGGGTGTTGTGAGGATAAATTAAGGGTGATGCAGTGCTCAGAAACTCTGATAATGGGGGCCAGACCTTAGACAGAGAGAGATAAAATTAACAATTAAAGGTGGGGTTTTTTGTGTGTTTGGTATAAAAAGGCTAGTTTCTCTAAACTAAAGGAAGACATTGGATTTCTGCTTGTCTTGACATTAGAAATTCAGGTCTTCTCTCAACAGAGACCTAAGCCTTGGAGATGAGTGGCAGAGAAAGGAAGAGAGTTTTAGACCGACTGCTTAGAACTCTGAGTTTTTCTTGTTTGTATAAGACCTGTGTAAATGTCAGTGCCTAGTGAACACCTGGGAGAAAGTCAGTTTTGGTTGAAGCCTGCCCCCTCTTTAATGCAGGGGTTGGAGCTCACAATAAGCATCTGTGTTACCCACAAGAGGTTCTCCTGCAAACCAAGCAGAGAGGCCTGGACATTCCTGAGATTTCTGCGGAGAAAAAACCCTTTAAAAACAAACCTACAAACCTTCCAGGCCTCTGCTATATCCCAAAGAAGTTACAAAGAGGGGGACAGTGTGAATGCAATTTTTAAACAACCCTTTGCAATTCACATTTAGCTGGAGGTTTAAGTATCGATGGTCTCGTGGTTGTTGCTCTGGCCTAGCACTCAGGAGAGCTGTGTTCAGATCTTGTTCCATGGACTCCTTGTGTGACCCGTTATGATTGCTGCAGTGGCTGGTAAAGTCATTTGGAGTCTTTCTATTTACTTCAATGCCTGTTGCATCATGACCTTACTCTGTCTGGGCCTGAGCTCCATCTGTAACATGAGGTTAATAATCCTGCCTTTCCCCTGCCTACTCTGGGTCTTGACTATTTAGACTGGAAACTCTTTGGGCAGAGACTGTCTCTTTCTCTCTGTAGAGCTGTCTCTGGCATGTCTGACTACTAGGTATTACTGTTAATTCAGAATAAGCAAAGTTGGTTTTGCTGAAATTTTGTTACAACGAAAGAACTATAGGCAGCCCAGAAAATGAAAAGGCAATTTCTGGTGTAGAAACTGTTCTGAGATGTGTAGATTAGGAAGGAAAATGGTGTCCAGAGCCCCACAAACAACTGCAACAGAGGATCATAGAATCATAGAATATCAGGATTGGCAGGGACCTCAGGAGGTCATCTAGTCCAACCCCCTGCTCACGTACTGGATAACTTCTTTCAGGGGCCTTCTGATATTTAACTCTGCCCTCCCCATGGCATCTTCCATAGGAGAGGTATCTCACCCTAGTGAGACACGATGCAGGGAGAGAGAGGGAAGTGTAGAACAATTACTGCCTTGTGCTCACTGTTTGCTTTGCTACATACTACCTGGGGAATTTTTCAAAGTAGTGTTTTTAGAAGTTCATCTCAGTGTTGCCAACCCTGTGGATTTAAAATAATTAATCAGGACTCAAAAATCATGGGGTTGATTTAAAAATCAGGAGCTTTAAAATAAATGTTTGGCCCTTATTATTTGCCTTCCTGGTTTATGAGCCTTTAGGTTACCCTCACGGTACACTGTGGTTTCCTTTCTTTTTTTTATTTTTTTAATGGAAGCTGAGATCCTCACCTAATCCCAGGAGCCGAGACTTAAAGAAAAACACCAAATATTGTAAGTCTCACAATAAACTCTCAAGAGCTGGCAACACCCTGTGGTTTGTGAATTAAAAGTGTGGGTTTTGTGGATAAATAATGAGAGAGGCTAGTTTGGCATGAGTCAGGAGAAGATCACCCAGCAGTAGAGCAGAATGAGGGAGCCAGAGTGCTGCAGAACACAGAAGGGAGGAGGATGGGAGTGGAATTGGGGAAAGGGAATAGGAGAAGCCAAGGAGGGGAGAAAGTGGCACTTGCAGGTCACCTGATGAGCAATGCCAGCAGCAGAGTCAGAATATCCAGGCAGGGCAGGGAGACCAGTTAGGAGGGAGTTAGCTGATGGGGTGGAGGGGCAGCTGTGAGAGATGAGACAGTGGTGACTGAGAAGCTGGAGGCTGGGAAGGTGGTTCCTATGTCTCTAGTGCCCTGCCAGCTGGAGCTGTTAGGGTTGGGAGCTTTCACAGCCTGTCCAGGTAGTGGGCCATGGTGGGATCCTGCATCTAATGGGACTAAAAATTGACTAAGGAGGTGGCAGGATAAGAGCCTTCAAATAGCCGAAGAGGGGGTAAACATCATGGACCAGCACCTGACCCCAGCCCCATCCCTCCAGCTTAAAGGAGATGGAGAGCTGCTCTAGTAGGACGCTGAGGGTTTCCCTGGTGTAAGGGAATCTCTGGATGGCATGGGGGAGTTCTTGGACAGGCTGCAGGAGGTCATTGGTGGGGTGTGCTCTGGCTATCCAGCAGAGCAGTCCCTAGAGGACCACCAAAGCCAGTGTAATTTAGAGCTGCCCTTAGGTTGCCCTGATGTATTCTGGGGGCTGTTTCTAACCCTGGCTGGCTCCAGGGTTGGGGAAGTGCAGAGTTCGCTTAGAATCACATTCCTTGCCCCCAAGTTCCATGCCCCACACAGCTCAACCAGACCTGGACACCTGCACCTGCAGCTTCAGAGGAACTATGTAACTGTGAATACAGGACTGACATGGCAACTAACTATCAGGAAAGAGGCCAGTCAGGGAGAAGGCTCAAGCTGCAGAACCATCTCCTGGAGAGGCCCTGGGAGATGGTTACTAATTGGGCCTGAAGCCACCTGGCCTGGTCCCCAGGGGGGATACGCTGTATCTTCATCATCTTTGTGAAAACATGCCAGTCATGGAAACAACAGATCTTGCTTCACAGCAGAGTGATTTGTGCAGGGGCAGCCAAGAAGATCCCTCTCAAACTCCTCCCTTAATAAAACAGAAAATACATGTAATTTAAGAAACCAAATTAGTGCAAGGTTACTTTTGATATTTTAAAACTCAGGAAATGGAGATTAAGTTCCCATGGCAACAGTATCTTTATCCTCTTATATTTGTGCATTCTGGGACTCATCCACCAGAAAATATTGGCTGCCTTCATGATCATAGGAGTCCAGAAAGGCTCTGAGTCTTGGTCTCATTGTAATCAGATTCATCAAGGGCCCAGTCTATTCTTGGATGGAAGAACTCAAAGAAAAAATACATGCACCTTCTATGCACCTACCTTTGTGTATCTCAGAATCTTGTCTTGACAATTGACCCCTCATCTTTTCCTGTCCCTCCATATTTGAGATAGTTTTGCACTGCCAGAGAATGGGATAGGAAGGGAATTGAGCTTGGTATTTGTCCCTTGGGGAAGTCAGCAAAACTGTTTATGCAGCTGACAGCTCTATGTTTGGGTGTGTCAAGGCAGGGTCAGGGAGGATATGTGTTAGAAGTGTCTGGCATAGTGGCGATTGTTACTTTTCTTAAACAGAAATTCCGACCGAAAAATTCCATTAATACAAAGTTAAGGTTGAGAATTTAACACCTAGATTCAGGAAGTTCCCATGGTGATATCCCCACCATCCTTAACACTCTACAGTGCGGATAGGTCTTATAGTTAGGAATGGGCAAGCCAATCTGGGCAAATTGCAACTGTTTCCAATCTTTGCCCATCCTACACACCAAATCCAAACTTAATCCTATCTGAGCTATGGGACAAGTTCAATACATGTTCTCAACCATCCATAGGTGGGATCTGAGCTCTCTTCTACTGCTGCTTATCTCTGGAGCGTTGCTTGTTGTGACACCACAGAGCTAAGAACTCCAAATATAGGGTCCTATGTTCCCATAACTTGCATGCCAAAAAGTGTATCAAGTTGCAAGACAATCTACCTCCATGACATGCATCTGACGAAGTGGGTATTCACCCACGAAAGCTCATGCTCCAAAACCTCTGTTAGTCTATAAGGTGCCACAGGATTCTCTGCTGCTTTTACAATCTACCTCCAAATTCTCAGCACAGTTGTATGCCTGTTGGTTGGCATGCTGCCACTCCCAGCAACAGCACAGAAATAGTACTGCTGAGCTAGAGAGAGGTGGGAGGAACCTCGATCTGAGGGGTCAGCACAAAACCTGGGGTCCCTGGGAAAACAAAAGCAGACACTACAGAAACCACAGCGGATTTAGCATATGATAGGTAAGAATTGCTTGAGTGGCCTCCCAACATACAACTGTTTCTGGGGATGTCAGTGCACGCAGAATGCATCTGCAACTGATGGCATGGGATGGATCAGGGTCTGCATCCACTTACTACATGTTATCATTGAACAGCCTCAGAGGTGGTCATGGAGCCTTACACAGTGTTACAGAGACGGTTTCAGTTTGAAGAATTTTCAGTCTAAAGGCATTATCGAGCGAGTGAGACCAGACCAGACCATGGCATGGGGGAGGAAGGGTGATGGAAGCTGCTCAGATAACTCTGAATCCAGCTCAGATGATTTGGCCTGTGAAGCTGCCAGTACATCAAGTTTGTAGGTTTTTTTGTCACTTCCCTCAAATAAATATTTCATTTATTTTCAGTTCCTTCCCACTTTTCCCCATGGGGAGATGGGCAGGACTATGGGAGGAGGGGGGAGTTGGAGGAGATCAGGGTGTTGGGCAGTGTTTTGACTTTTGAGGAGAGGTAGGGTGACCATATTTCCCAAAGGGAAAATAGAACCCCATATGGGGCTCGCCCAAGCCTCTCCCCGCCATCCCCTGTGCATGGAGCTGGCCTGAGCTGCTCACCCACACATAAGGTTAGCTGGAGCCACCTGGAATCACTGCTCGCCTGAGCCCCACTGCAGGGGGCTAGCATTGCCACTTGGTCCTCCCTCAATTGTTTCTGTGTACCCCACTAGAGGACACACCCCACCTTTTGGCAAAACTGGGCATTTGTCCCATTTGCTCTTGCCAACTAATGATCAGTTGGCAAGAGCAAATGGGACAAATCCAGTTTTGCCACAAAAAAAAAAAAAATAATTGGGACACCCGTGACAGGGCTGAAAAAGGGAATTGTCCTGGCCAAAACAGGACATATGGTTACCCTAAGGAGAAGGGTCAAGCTACTTGATGTGGGCCAGGAAAGCTGATCCAATGTAGGAGCATCATGGGATCAAGTGATGAAGTCTGGAGTGGGAGAATAAGACAGAGCCATGGGGGCTAGGACCTACTATGCTAAAGCACTGGAAAGCATTGGGGCTGGTACAGAATCTCATCATACCTCCCTTAAGCCTCATTGAAGTGGCATGTCTGTGGTGCATAGGCCTTGAAGTGGCCCTCTGCATGGACTGAATCACATCCCATTTGCAAGGGGATCTAATTTGCTGTGAGCCCCTTAATACTGATTCCGCTGGCATCTGTGGTTTGAAATTTCAGTCTCAGCAGTGCATTAAAGTAGCTGTTTATTAAGTGGTCTCCATCACGACCCACGTTCACCATATCGCTGTGTTCCAAGGCTGACAGTTTTTGATTAATTTGCAGTGTATTCTTCTGTTAATTGATTGTTAAAGGAGGAAGTGATGGGGCAGTTAATGCCCTGAAAGAATCTTTATTTTGCAGTTAGCCATTTTCTCCTTGTTTGTTTGCAGTGAGAGGAAGAGTGAACCTGCCTGTAATGTGAATTGGATTTCTTTTAACCAAATGAAAAGCAGCCCCCGCCCCTCAAAATTCCAGTGTGTTTGTGCTGCACCCTGCCACAATGCTTTCCTCCTTTCCAAAAGGGGAAGATAAAGAAATGAGGAGCATTTTAATGTCTCTGTGACACTTCACTTTACTGATGTGGGTAACAATGATAATGGTGCCAAGCTGCCGTTGCACCAAAAACGAGATAGAAAACTGTTTTCTGCTGAGTCCACCTGGACTTTGGCACATCCATGGAGGAGATCAACGTAACCATGCTAACAGGGAACACAACGATCATGGACATGGGGAAGTACAAGTGTGTAATACATCAGACATAGATCTGTGAGTTCAGTCCTGCAAACACTTATGTAGGTGAGTAGCTTGTATCAGGTGAGTAAAAGTTATTCACGTGAATAAGTATTGTGACAAATTTCCTCCTCTACCTTGGTGGGTCCTGCGCTTATTGGCAGATTTGCTCACCTCAGTGATCTTCCCCACACTCTGGGTCAACTCCTCCTGTGTCTGATCAGGAGTTGGGAGGTTTGGGGGGAACCGGGGCTCGCCCTCTACTCTGGGTTCCAGCCCAGGGCCCTGTGGATTGCAGCTGTCTATAGTGCCTCTTGTAACAGCTGCATAACAGCTACACCTCCCTGGGCTACTTCCCCATGGCCTTCTCCAAACATCTTCTTTATCCTCACCACAGGACCTTCCTCCTGGTATCTGATAATGCTTGTACTCCTTAGTCCTCCAGCAGCACACCCTCTCACTCTCAGCTCCTTGTGCCTCTTGCTCCCAGCTCCTCACACGCACTTCCTCTCCTCTGGCTCCTCCCCACCTGACTGGAGTGAGCTCCTTTTTAAACCCAGGTGCCCTGATTAGCCTGCCTTGATTGGCTGCAGGTGATCTAATCAGCCTGTCTGCCTTAATTGGTTCTAGCAGGATCCTGATTACTCTAGTGCAGCCCCTGCTCTCGTCACTCAGGGAACAGAAAACTACTCATCCAGTGACCAGTATATTTGCCCGTTACCAGACTCCTTTACCCTACTGGTCTGGGTCTGTCACAATATGTGCAGAACCAGGTCCTATGGGATTTCAATGGACTCAGCCCATCTTCTCTGCTTTCACACTCTTTTTAAAATCTTCTGAATTCATACATATTACAGGCATGTGTGTGCAGCCATTTGTGTGTGAACAGTCGTGTGCGTGTGTCTGTGGGTATATTAATTAACATAAAGAATGCTTGTTCCTCTTAGAGAATGGTTTTACCCTATGGGAAGTCTGATTCTTCCTCACTGCAATATAGTTAATTGTAAAAAACCGTGTTAATGCAGTGCTAAGTTTCGTGGTTAAGAACTTGGTGGTCAGGTGATGGGATGCCCTTGGCCCTGCCCTGTTATGTGTATGCATTTCACTGCACATTGTCATTACATGATCACATGATATTTGTTGAATAATTAGGTTAAGGCACATTTTAACAGCCTTATATACACAGGTGCGTAGCACAGCACTTGGAGAGTGCAGGGAAGCCATGTCTATGAAAAGTGCACAGCAAAAGATGTGCGTATTAGCTTGCTCCCTGCAGGAAGGGCAGGGGGAGCCTGTTGGGGGCAGCTTGCTCTTGCAGTGAGGGCAGGGAGTGTGTTGGGGTGAGGAGCTTGCTCTCTGCAGGAAGCAGGGGATATGGGGTGATGGGGCACTTGCTCCCTGCAGAGAGGACATGAGTTGTGGTCGCAGGAGCAGCTGCTGCTGCTGCTGCTGCTGCTGTTCCAGTGATGGCCAGGTATGCTTTATTCCTCTCTCTTCGCACTCAAAAACAGCTCAAGGGATTTTGCTCCAATTTTTAATAATAAAATGGAATTAAATAACCCTCCTCCCCAGTGGACACTGAGTGCTGAGCAGCAGGGAAATGTGTCCTTTCCTTTTACGCTGTCCTGGCAATATAAATAGTCTGCAAAAGGGGATGAAACAACCCCTTCTCAACACTTCTGCCTTAACACCACTGTGTATCCATTGCTCAGCTCCCAGCCTAGAAGGCATCATAGGGGCAAGAGGGAGGGATGGGAAGGGGTCTGGGCAGAGCACACTGTTCTGTTCTGTGGTGGAATAATTGTGACAGTCCGTACCCCTATGTTCACCCCTTTTGTCGGATTATGATAAATCTTGTACAAAGCATACCATGTGCGGTATCATTTGAAAACTCATAATTTGCTGTTTGCTATTGTCTTGGTAAAATATGTGTGGCAACTTCATATGTAAAGTTATAAAATGCTACTGTATGACATTACTGAGACATGTTCCAAAGTTAAAAAAGCAGCCGCAAACCAGTTCCTTAGAAACAAAAGGCAAATTAATGCCTCAGCCAGGTGTCAATGAAATCAGATGGACCATCACCTGGTTAAGTGGCCATTTTTTGGCATGAAAAGGGGAATAAGTGAGAACTTTATATCTTGGCAAAGATGCAGCTGGAGTTTCCCATCCCCACAGACTTTCTGTCTCTTGAACCCCAGCTGGAGAAGTTTCTCAAAGAAGAAGAAAAGTATAAGAATGGGGAAGAGATGCCCCACGTTATCTCTCCTGTCATTTCTACTCATGGCATCGACAACTCTTGAAGGACAAAGGAAGCATCATTGGACTGGGGAGGGATCCTGACTGAAAGGAATTCCGCCAGTAAAACTGCTGTAATATGTGGTGAGAGAGACCTTGTGCTTTGAATTCACCCTGGCTTGTTAAGTTAGGCATTAGTTGTTATTTACTTTATTTTCTTGTAACCTATTCTGACTTTTATGTCTCATTACCTGTAGTCACTTAAAATCTATCTTTTATAGTTAATAAACTTGTTTTATTGCTTTATTTAAATCAGTGTGCTTTGACTGAAGGGTTTGGGAAACTTCACCTGAGGGACCAGGAATTGTGCATACCATTTCCTAGTAATAAAATGATGGACTTTCTCCGAGTTTGCCCTGTCCAGGAGAGGGCTGGGCAGTACACACACATTTCTGGGGGAAAGTCTGGGACTGGGAATTTGCTGGTGTTCCTCTGCAGTGTAATTCAAGAGTGGTTGGCCATAGCACTCATATAGTACAGCTAGGTATGAGCAGACCAGGAGTGGTTGCTTTCACAGCCAAGCAGGGTAAAAGACACCGCAGTTGGAGAACTGAGGGGACACAGCTTGTCCAGATTGGTTCAGATTACACCCTAGGTCATGTTACAATAATGACCCATGGAGGAGGCTGCTCTAAACTGCCCTGGGCATGGCCCAGAATTAGGGAGACCCAAAGGTCATTAGATCTTCTTTTGCCTTCCAGCCCTCCCTGTGTCAATGCGGGTTCAGGGAACAATTTTGCCTAGGGGTTAGTGCAGAACCAGCTTTGAGACTTTGGCTGTCGTGGTTGCAGACTCTGTCAGGCCCTCACTTGGACTCCCCTCTGCACTCTCCTACTGCAGGGTACTGAGGTATGTCCTGGTGTCTCTACCTGCAGGAGGATGGGATTTCTAACCAGTTATAGAGAAGCTGCTTATAAATGACAGCCCATCTCCAGCCCAGAGCAAAGAAATAATTTATAGGAAATGTATTGGCAAGATCGCAGAAGGATTTTCCATTTGGTTGCCAGGGCTTAGCCAAAGCTGCCAAGGCAGGAATGAATGAAGCTATTCTGCTTTCAGTTTAGATTAGTAATCTACTGTTTTAATTTCAAATGAAAAACAGGCTAGGTTAAATCAAACCTAGAAATATCCTACCATTCCCAACACAGACAGTGACAATTCCATAGCAGAGTACAAAAACAGGAGCATCACTGAACTACTAGCTTTGCCTATTTGAAAGGAGCATATGTTTAGATTAGCAGCTGGCATGCGATTGATCTGTAAGTAACTTTTGGGAGTAGAATGGAAGTTTCTGGGTTTTGGTTTTGGCTCTGAGCCCAGTGGTTTGTGATCTGAGTTTTGCAGCCAGTTCACTAGAAAAGCCCATTCCCTTTTTCCTAATATGTTCATGGTGTATGGTTATCATAGAAATGTAAGCGATGCCCTCTCAGTGTGATGATCTCTCCCAACTATCTGTGGTATGTAGCCTATCACTTAAATCAGCCTCTGTACCAGATGATTGGAGAATAGCACAATACCATTTTTAAAAAAGGCTCAAGAGGCAATCCTAGCAATTACAGGCCGGTAAGCCTAACTTCAGTACCAGAGAAATTGGTTGAAATTACAGAACAGAATTATCAGAGACACAGATGAACACTATTTGTTGGGGAAGAGGCAACTTTTGTAAAGGGAAATCATGCCTCACCAGTCTGTTAGAATTCTTTGAGGGGGTCAACAAACATGTGGACACAGGTGATCCAGTGAACTTTCAGAAAGCCTTTGACAAGGTCCCTCACCAAAGGCTCTTAAGTAAAGTAAGCTGTCGTGGGAATCAGAGGAAAGGTCCTCTCATGGATCAGCAACTGTTTAAAAGAGAAGAAACAAAGGATAGGAATAAATAGTCAGTGTTCAGAATGGAGAGAGGTAAATAGTGATGTGTCCCAGGGATCTGTACTGAGACGAGTGTTGTTCAATGTATTCATAAATGATCTGGGGGGAAAGGGTAAACAGGGAGATGGGAAAATGTTCAGACAACACAAAATTACTCCGGATAGTGAAGTCCAAAGCAGATTGCTAGGAGTGACAAAAGGGGTCTCACAAAACTGGGTGACTGGGCAACAAAATGGGAGATGTTGATAAACGCAAAGTAATGCACATTGGAAAACATAATTGCAACTATACATACACAATGATGGGATATAAATTAGCTACCACCACTCCAGAAAGAGATCTTGGAGTCTATCTTGTGGATAGGTCTCTGAAAACATCTGCTCAATGTGCAGCGGCCAGTCAAAGGGCTAACGGGGATTTTAGGAAACATTAGGAAAGGGATAGATAATAAGCAGTAAGTAACACAATGCCATGTATAAAAACCATGGTATGCCACACTCTGAATACTGCATTTGGTTGTCCCATCTCAAAAGAGATATATTAAAATTGGAAAAGTGCAGAGAAAGAGAAATTAATATACACTGGAACTTTTCATTTGTAAAAGAGCCACTAAGGGGGAGATATAGAGGATTATGAAATCATGACCAGTGCGGAGACATTCTCAAACTACAATACCGCACAGGAAATTAGGAAACAGATCAACAGAGCAGACGTGTACCAGAAGCCTCTACTGCAAGAACAAACCCAAGAAAGAAACCAACAGACTCCACTGGCCATCATATACAGCCCCCAGCTAAAACCCTTCCAACGCATACAAGGAATCACAACCCATCCTGGACAATGATCCCACACTTTCACAGGTCTTGGGTGGCAGGCCAATCCTTGTCCACACACCTGCCAACCTGAAACGTATTCTACCAGCAACTGCACCCCATACCAATGTAACTCTACTCAGGAACAAACTCCATGCAACAACCTCGATGCCAACTCTGCCCACATATCTACACCAGCGACACCATCACAGAGCTAACCAGATCAGCCATACCATCACTGGTTCATCACCTGCACATCCACCAAGGTAATATATGCATCATATGCCAGCATGCCCCTCTGCTATGTAAATCGGCCAAACTGGACAGTCACTACAGAAAAGGCTAAATGGACACAAATCAAGATATTCAGGAATGGCAATATACAAAAACATGTAGGAAGAGCTTCAACCTCCCTGGCCAACTATAGCAGACCTTAAGGTGGCATCCTGCAGCAAAAAAACTTCGGGACCAGACTTCAAAGAGAAACTGCTGAGCTTCAGTCTCATCTGCAATTGAAACCATCAGCTCTGGACAAACAAAGACTGTGAATGGCTTGCCAATTACAGAAACCAGTTTCTCCTTCCTTGGTTTTCACACCTCTGCTGCTAAGAACAGGCCCTCATCCTCCCTGATTGAACTAACTTCGTTCTCTAGCTTGCCTTGCTAGCATATATATACCTGCCCTCGAAATTTCCACTACCTGCGTTTGACGAAGTGGGTATTCACCCACGAGCTCACGCTCCAAAACGTCTGTTAGTCTGTAAGGTGCCACAGGATTCCTGCTGCCTTTTACAGATCCAGACTACCATGGCTACCTCTCTGATACAGTGCGGAGGACAGTGAATAAGAAGTGTTACTTATGCCTTCACATAACAGAAGATTCAGGGGTCACCCAATGAAATTAATAGGCAACAAATTTAAAACAAACAAAAAGAAGTACTTCTTCATACAACACACAGTCAAGCTATGGAACTCGTTGCCAGGGGATGTTGTGAAGGCCAAAACTATAATTTGGTTCTGTGACGGGCTGTGCCTCTTAGGAAACCACCTGTTGAGATACCACTGAGTCTACCTGTTCCGCCAGCCTGGGCCCCCTTTCACCAGTCTTGCTGAGCCAGGCTATTAAAGCCTCCTCTAACACACACACAGGCAGGCCACATCCAGCTGCATATCAGCTTTGGGAAGTCTCAGCTTAAGAGACTTGCTCCAACACTCTAGTGCTCACTCCTTTTAAGGGGTACAAACCCGAAGGTTTTATGAAATTTGTTCCCTCACTCAATGTGGAGAGAGTTGTGCACACTACTTGCCCCCCAGTTAGAAATTACAGAAACTGGGTTTAATTATAAAACAAATTTTATTAACTATAAAAGGCAGATTTTAAGTGGTAAAAGGGGTAACAAACAGAACAAAGCAGATTACTAAGCAAATGAAATCAAACACTCAAACTAATCTCGTTTCACTAAAGAAATTGGTTACCAATAGTATATCTCACCCTAGATGTTGTTGCAGGCAGGTTGCAAAGTTTCTGTCGTTCAGATTTCCAGTTACATTCCTTTTCAGACTGGAACCATGTCTCAGTCTGGACTCCCCCTTGCCTTATCTTCAGGTGGCTTTTGCAGTCTTTCTTCTTGGGCAGCCAGCTCAGGATAGGTGGAGCCCCGTTTGCCTTCCTCTCCACCCTTCAATAGGATTTACATAAGGCAGGAATCCTTTGTTTCCCAAACTTGACCCACTCTGCCTCAAGAAGTCCCAGGTGTGTTTTAGTATCAGGTAACAAGACCTCCTGACTCTGTAGGATCACAGAGTCCATGAATCAGTGGCAGTGTGGAGCATCCACAGGAAGGCCAAGCTTTTCACAGTCCATTATCCTCGCTGATGTGCCATGAGCCCTGTCTGGCTTTTCCATTGTTGTACCTGAAGTGTTAGCAGTGGGTGTCACCCAAAGTAGCATAGTTGAAATACAGATACATAGTTAATATTCCTAACTTCAGATACAGAAACGATACAGGCATACAGATTGGATAATCACATTCAGTAAATCATAACCTTTCTAATGATATCTCACATGAGCCATCTTGCATAAAGTACATCTCAGTTATGTCATATTCATACCATAAGCATATTTTCATAAAGAATATGGACTGAAACATCAGAGGTTCAATAAAGAATTAGATAATTTCATGGATGATCAGTCCATCAATGACTATTACCCAAAATGGTCAGGGACGCAACCCCATTCGCTGGGTGTCCCTAAGCCTTTGATTGCCAGAAGCTGGGAGTGGATAGTAGGGGCTGGATTAATCTAGTTGACACTAGTGTCAAGCAGGGAGACTTTAAACTTCTCTCACTTTGCTTATCATGGTTTCATTGCCCTGTTCTGTTCATTCCCTCTGAAGCACCTGACATTGGCCATTGTCAGAAGACAGGATACTGGGCTAGATGGACCATTAGTCTGACCCAACATGGCTGTTCTTTTATTCTTAGGCCCCCCCTCTGGTGGTGGCCGGCTACCCAGAGCTTGATGAGTCTGATACAGCCTTGGTAGTAGAGGCTTACACATTAAAATGTAATGGTCCCTGGTTTGATTTCTGCTGCTGCCGAACCACTGACAGGTGTCAGCATTAGAGAAGTAATCAACAGCATCAGTGAACATTGAGTCTCAAGAACCTGTAAACTGGTTCAGAACTCTGCATAGTTCTTGTAGAAGGGAAATCTATTTCTCATAGCTTCAATTTAGCAAAACAAAAACCGTTCCAAACATTCTTCTTGGTCCATGTGGTTTCTGAGGGAAATGTACCATGTTCAGCTTCTTTACTTTGCACAGTAGAGGTAAGTCTTCTGTGTTTGCTTTCAAAGCTTTTAGCAGAGAATCTTGCTTGTACATTATTTTTCACAATTTCTCCAATCCTTTCAGAATTTGGAGTCAAGGATTTAATTTAATTTTTGTCCTTCTGGAGAAAGACAAATATAATTTATTTTCTGAAATAGCTTTTAATGGAGTGCCAGCATGTGTAAATCCAAAGGTCTTTGCCTATTTCTTTAACATAAATACTTTTAAAAATGAAACAAGTATTAGGGACTGATGGATTTTTTTTAAATTTCATACAAAAATGTTCACCAATTAGTTTCACACTTTTTTTAGTTCTTCACTGCAAAATTTTGTGTGTCAGTAATTCCCTAAGTATTGTCATAGGTGGGTGTGGAATCCATTTTGAGTGTGAAAATTTGGATTCCCATAACTTTGTGGATTCAAAATTTTGCATGACAATGACCACGGGACTCAACATTTGCAATTTGGTATTGAAGAGCAAATACAGGGATGGATGTATATTCATAGAGTTTAAGGCCCCCCAGAAGGGACTGTTATGATCATCCAGTCTGATCCCCTGCATAACACTGGCCAGAGAACCTCCTGCTGAGATTCCTGCAGTAAAGGGGTTTATTCTTCCCTTCTACACACTTCCAAACCACCAACCATAGTGATGAAGAACTGGTATGCTGCCCTGCCTTGCCCTCCAAAGGTGGAGAAGGAGAATCCATGTAACCCCAGGGCTGGAAGGATCACAGCCACCACTACTGGGAGAAAACACAGAGTAGTGGTAGTTGGCAATTCCCTTTCGAGGGGTACAGAGGCACCCATGTGTCTGCTTGACATGGCATCCCAGGCGGTATGCTGCCTGCCAAGATCCTGTATCCGATATGTTACGGAGGAATTGTTGAGGATCATTCAGCCCTTTGACTACTATACCGTGCTACTTATCCATGCGATCATTAATGACACTGCGAGGTCTGACCCTGAGCAGATCAGAAGTGACTACAGGGCACTGGGAGTAAGTGTGAAGGAGCTTGGGGTGCAGGTGATGTTCTGTTTGATCCTTCTGGTCAAGGGTATGGGCCTAGGCAGAGAAAGATGCAGCCTGGAAGTGAATGCCTGGCTGCAAGGATGGTGTCCCCAGGAGGGCTTCAGATTCCTAGGCCATGGGATGCTGTTCCGGGAAGAAGGACTGCAGAGTGGAGATGGAGTCCACCTATCGAGGAAGGGAAAGAGTGTGACGGGGTCTCTGTGGTGCAACCTGGATTGTGGGACCACTGAGCCCTCTGACCCACGAACCTGGGGTATCCCTTTCATACTGTGATGCTGTGTCAAGTCATAAACCTCTGGCAGGTTCTACACTAACACAGCCATCCAGAGGCAGGGACACACCCTACTGAGTTACATAAATGCTCTTCCAGCCACTCATGAACCATCAGTAGGGAGGATCCAACCAATTCCTCCCAGGCCTGAGCTCCTCAGTCTTGCACCCCAGAATGCTATCGTCTTGCCCCCTGGTGAGAAGCCTGGCCAGTGTAAGTTCATTACCCAGTCCACCCCTCTGTCAATGTAGAGAGGAGACTCACCAGCCTTTGTTAACTGAGCTGAGATTTTCCAAGCACTTCAACCAAAACACATTGTTTTTAGGTAAAATATAAAACAACTATGTTAACTATTGAAAGATAGATTTTAAGTAGTTTTAAGTAGCAAGCATAGAGATCTAAATTGGTTACTTAATAAATACAAATAAATTAGCAGTGTAATAGTTTAAATTCTATAAACTAAAACAGGATTTCAATCACTCAGTGCCTCATTCTTATGGATGGTACAAACAGGTCACAGATCTTCAATATACAGATTGGAACTTTCCTCCAGCTCGGGGCCACCCTCCCTAGGTCAAAGTCTTTGTTCTCCAGATGTGTTTCCAGGTGTTGTGGGAGGAGTGAGTCCAAGTGATGATGTTACTTCCCCTCTTTCATACTTTCTTCCAGCTTGCTGGAAAGGTCTTTGCTGTGAGGTGGGTTAGTCTATTCCCCCCTCCTCTGAGAAAGCTCTAGGATAGTGGATTCTTTCCTTGATGGGTGTTGACTGCTGTCTGGCTTCTCCATTGTTGTGCCAAAGGCCAGTTCTGGTTGTTCCCAACCTCACAACATATTTCAGTAAGTTATACATAGCAAAATGTCATAACTTTACATACGATAGCACATACAATCCAACAGGATATTAATATTTAATAGATTAAGACTTTTAAAATTATACTTCACAAGGCATACTTTATACAAAACATATCTTAATTATATGACAGTGGTGAATATGGGGGTTCTGGGGTGCTACTTTGAGATTCAGAATGTCAAAAAAAGTACACCTCTACCCCAATATAACGTGACCCAATATAATATGAATTTGGATATAATGCGGTAAAGCAGTGCTTCGGGGGGGTGGGGTTGCGCACTCCAGTGGATCAAAGCAAGTTCAATATAATGCAGATTCACCTACAACGCGGTAAGATTCTTTGGCTCCCGAGGACAGCGTTATATCAGGATAGAAGTATATCTTTGAATACTGACTAGCTAACCTAGTTATGAAGGATTTAAATTATGTTTGATGGGGGCAGGAGATGAAAGCCCACTGTTAAATCAGAAACTTGGAGACCTGGGAGAAGAGTCGGAATCTGAGAGGAGCATGGGCCATTACAGAAGTGGGACAAGGCAGAGACACGAGAGCAGCTGGATGGGAAATCAAATCAGTATCTTAGCTGTCTGTATACTAATGCGAGAAGTATGGAGAATAAGCAGGAAGAATTAGAAATGCCAGGGAATAAACACAACTATGATATAGCTGGCATCACAGAGACTTGGTGGGATAATGCACATGACTGGAATACTGGGTTAGAAGGGTACACCTTACTCGGGAAAGATAGATAGTGAGCGCCAGTGAAAATGAGGCAGGATCTGAGGCTAAAATAGGGAAAGAACAAGTTAAAAATTACTTAGACAAGTTAGATGTCTTCAAGTCACCAGGGTCTGATGAAATACGTCCTAGAATACTCAGGGAGCTGACGGGGGAGATATCTGAGCCATTAGCGATTATTTTCAAAAACTCGTGGAAGATGGGAGAGATTCCAGAGACCTGGAAAAGGGCAAATATAGTGCCAGTCTATAAAAGGGGACTCAGGACAACCCCGAGGAATTACAGCCAGTCAGCTTAACTTCTGTACCTGGCAAGATAATAGAGTAAATAATCAAGCAATCAATAGAGTGATAAGTAAGAGTCAGCATGGATTTGTCCAGAGCAAATCATGTCAAACCAACCTAACAGCTTTCGTTGACAGGGTAACAAGCCTAGTGGATATGGAGGAAGCAGTAGATGTGGTATATCTTGCCTTTAGTGAAGCTTTTGATACTGTCTCTCTCATAAACAAGCTAAGGAAGTATAGTGTCGATGGAGTTACTAAATGATGGATACATAACTGGTTGGAAAACCATTTCCAGAGAGTAGTTATCAGTGGTTCACAGGGAATCTGGAAGAGCATATCAAGTGGGGGTAATGCAGGGATCAGTCCGGAGTGCAGTTCTGTTCAATGTCAGTGGTTTAGATAATTGCATAGAGAGTAAACTTATAAAGTTTGCGGATGATACCAAACTGGGAGGGGGTGCAAGTGCTTTGGAGGATAAGGTTAAAATTCAAAATGATCTGGACAAATTGGAAAAATAGTCTGAAGTAAATTGGATGAAAAGCAATAAGGACAAATGCAAAGTTCTCCACTTAGGAAGGAACAATCAGTTGTACACGTACAAAATGGGAAATGACTGCCTGGGAAGGATTACTATGGAAAGGGATCTGGGGGCGTACAATGCAGTAGTTCTCAACCTTTCCATACTACTGTACCCCTTTCAGGAGTCTGATTTGTCTTGGTTCCCCTCACTTGAAAACTACTTGTTTGCAAAATCACAGATAAAAATACAAAAGTGTCACAGCACACCATTACTGAAAAATCGCTTAGTTTCTCATTTTTACCATATAATTATAAAATAAATTGATAGGAATATAAATATTGTGCTTACATGTCAGTGTATAGTATATAGAGCAGTATAAACAAATCATTGTATGAAATGTTTAGTTTGTACTGACTTCACTAGTGCTTTTTATGTAGCCTGTTTCAAAACAATGCAATATCTAGATGAGTTGATGTACTCCTTGGAAGAGCTCTGTGTACCCCCAGGGGTACATGTACTCCTGGTTGAGAACTACTTGTATAGTGGATCACAAGCTAAATATGAGTCAACAGTGTAACTGTCATAGTATTCTTTCCCCAATCTGAACCTTAGAGTCCAAAAAATGAGGTACTAGCATGGATTCCTCTAAGCTTAATTACCAGCTTAGATCTGATATGCTGCCACCAATCAGGACTCTGAGTGCCTGATAAACTCTGGTCTCCCCGAAACCTTCCTGGGCGACCCCAAAAATCCAGACCCCTGATCCTAACACAAGAAAGTATAAACTCTTTCGCTCACCAGTGCCTCTCCTAGGCTTCCCTCCCTGGTTAACCTGGAAGATACGGGATTCAAACTCCTTGAATCTTAAAACAGAGGCTTCCACCTCTACCCTCCTCTCTCTCTCCCACCAAGTCCTTGGTGAGGTACAGACTCAATACCTTCGCATGAACA
The DNA here is from genome assembly GCF_003597395.2 of Chelonoidis abingdonii. Classification (NCBI taxonomy): domain Eukaryota; kingdom Metazoa; phylum Chordata; order Testudines; family Testudinidae; genus Chelonoidis; species Chelonoidis abingdonii. The sequence goes on along the minus strand of NC_133786.1, from coordinate 1,934,658 downwards.
GAGGAAAAAAATCAATTAGGTATTTAAAAGAAGTTTTTAATAAACCTCCCCAGCAAAATACAATTAAAATACTTCCAGAAAACTACACATTTGGCAAATACAGAACAATTTAAAAGACTATAACCGCCTTCTACTTAATACTCACTATTCTGAATATTAAGACACTGTAGCAGAGAGATTGGCAAGAAACTGTTGCACGTCTAGTCCCTTTCAGGCGCAGAAGAACCAAGCAAAACCCAAAAACCACAAACAAAGGCTTCCCTCCACCGAGATTTGAAAGTATCTTGTTTCCTGATTGGTCCTCTGGTCAGGTGTTGCAGGTCACTGTTTGTTAACCCTTTATAGGTGAAAGAGACATTAACCCTTAGCTATCTGTTTATGACAGTAACACTGTTGCAAAAAAAGTAAACATCATTCTGGGATGCATTAGTAGGGGTGTTGTAAGCAAGAAGTAATTCTTCCGCTGTACTGGGCACCAAGTTTCAGGAAAGATGTGGACAAATTGGAGAAAGCCCAGAGCAGAATAACAAAAATATTAAAGGTGTAGAAAACAGGACCTATGAGGGAAGACTGAAAGGACTGAGTTTGTTAGTCTGGAGAAGAGAAGATTGAGGAGGGACATGATAGATTTCAAGTACATAAATGTTTGTTACAAGTAGGAGGGCAAAAAAATTTTCTCATTAACCTTTGAGGCTGGGACTGAAAGCAATGGGCTTAGATTCCAGCTACGGTGGTTTAGGTTAGACATTAGGAAACGCTTCCTAACTGTCAGGGTGGTTAAACACTGGAATAAATAGCTTAGGGAAATTGTGGAATCTTCATCGTTGGAGATTTTTAAGAGGAAGGTTAGACAAACACCTGTCAGGGATGGTCTAGGTAATACATAGTCCTGGTTTGAGTGCAGGGCACTGGACTGGATGATCTCTAAAGGTTTCTTCTAATCCTACACTTCTATGATGACACTATTGAGCCCTGTAACCTGCAATTGAGCTTGAACAGGTGCAGTCTGGATTTAAAGATTCCATAGAATATCAGGGTTGGAAGGGACCTCAGGAGGTCATCTAGTGCAATCCCATGCTCAAAGTAGGACGAATCCCCAGACAGATGTTTGCCCCAGATCCCTAAATGACCGCCTCAGGCATTGAACTCACAACCCTGCATTTAGCAGGCCTGTGCTCAAACAACTGAGCTAGCCCCCCACAATATGAGAAGGCATGGGGATGTGGCACACTTGGGGGAGGAGATGGTAAAGAGGTGGGGCAAGGGTGGGGACTTGGGGGTGGGATTGGGGCAGGCTGAAGGTGGGGGGGCACCCATGGGGCAGAAGGGAAGTTGGCACCTATGTCTGGGTGTGTCCCATTTTCTCTTGGGGAAATATGGTCACCCTGCAGCTCCCAACCACTGTGAGTGGAGGGCCTCACTGCAGCATCCAGCTGCCATGGGCAGAGGGGGAACCCCACAGCTCCCATCCACTATGGTGGCAGGGGAAAACCATGCAGCTGCAGCAGCAAAAGTCACAGACAGGTCACAGTTTCCATGAATATTTGTTTGTTGCCCGTGACCTGTCCATGACTTTTACTAAAAATATCCATGACAAAATCTCAGGCTTACAGAAGGCTGGTGCTACAGAAAAGCTAGTGCTTCCCTGCAGTCTCCCATAGTGCACACACAGCTTATGCTTAGCATACTTTTCCTGCACCCTCTTCTTCCTCAAGGCCTATCCCTTGGGAAGGCACCCCTGTGATACCAGCTAATGTGATACTATCCCATGTTCAGATTTCTACTGTCGGGTCTGGACAAGAGAGAGTGGGATGCTTTCTGCCACCCTTTCTGTAGGCCAGGTTGGGAACTGGTGATGTGTGGGGAGGGGAGAAATTGGTCTCTGATGAGTAGAGAAGTATGCGTGGTGTCAGAGGCCCTCTACACTCTGTTTACCAGACCAGATAGGTTGAAACTTTTCCACATTTTTGGAATGTTGGAGCTAGACAAGTTCAGACTGGAAATAAGTCAGAAATGTTTAACAAGAAGAATAATCAACAATTGGAACAACATAGCTAAGGATGCAGTGATTCTCTGTTGCTTGGATTCTTTAAATTGAGACTGGATGTCTTTGGAAGAGCAATTCTCTAGCTCAAATACAAGTTTATTGGGTTTGATGTAGGAATCACTGGGCTGGCCTGAGGAGGTCAATCTAAAAGATCAGAATGGTCCCTTCTGGCCTCAAAATCTATGGTTCTTTGTTATGGTGGAGATTTTCTAGTGTGTTCATTGCTTTCCCATTGGATCTGGCTCTGACTGGTACTGGGGAACTGGCCTAGCAGCTGAGCCCTGCTGCACCATCAGCATATCAGTGGTAAATATGACATCAAGGTAAGCAAAAATAAATACATTTTCATGCAGGCTTTTTCTCTTGACTGAATCAAACAATGCCGTTGCCATAGGAACAGCTTTTTGTGAAAAGGTCACATGCTAGAAACTGTGTTTTAAGTGCAACTCAAGGAGATTATGGAGGATTAGCTAATTTATATATATATATATATATATATATACACATATTCTTTTAAGGAAATGTTGTAAAGGAATAATATCCAGCTGAGCTGGAGAGTTCTCTCAGTAAATTAAAAAGTTTAAAAGTCTGTGATAAAGGTTTTCTTTTTTAGCAGCATGCAGTGGGGTGATATCTGAAATAGTGATTCTCCTCTGTGTTTTTACTTGACTTTAATTAAACCTCAGTCAGGGCTGAGAAATGTGGTGAGACAAGATAATTGCACTATTCCCAATACATTTTTTAAACTCTGGCTTTGATATGCACCTCCTGACAGAAGGAACCCACACCCAGGTGCTTTGTACGGCTCAGGGCTGAGTTTGCATCATAGTCTCATAACTTGCAGTTGCTCGAAGAGCAGAGCAAGAGAAGGGGATGTCAAGTGAGCGATTGCCAAGGAGAAATTTGGGGAGACATAATCTAGGGGAGAAATAGTCAAGTTTAATGAGTGTGTCAGCAACTCTCTGTACTGAGATTCTGATAACAGAAACTGGATTCACTACACTGACCAATCTCCTATTTAAAAAAAAATACTTTGTAAAAACTGAAAGACAAAAATATTCTTTTGTCAGTTTGCAAGAAGTGGCACAGCTTCCAAGACTGGCAGCTTCATAGCAAGATACTGTATATATGGGCACATACACCCCTGCCAGTAAAAGGGCACCAGACACTGGTAGCACAGGGATACAGCTCCTCTGTGATCATCATAGTTCATGCTGTACTCCTGCTGCCACTCATGCTAGCTCAGATAGAGGAGCAGCACTGAGCTATGGTCCAGTCAGGCTCAATGGGTAGTGATCAACGGCTTGATGTCTAGTTGACAGCCAGTATCAAGCGGAGTGCCCCAGAGATCAGTCCTGGGGCCGGTTTTGTTCAACATCGTCATTAACGATCTGGATGATGGGATGGATTGTACCTTCTGCAAGTTCGCAGATGACAATAAGCTGGGGGGAGAGGTAGATACGTTAGAGGGTAGGGATAGGGTTCAGAGTGAGCTGGACAAATTGGAGGGTTGGGCCAAAAGAAATCTGATGAGGTTCAACGAGGACAAGTGCAGAGTCCTGCACTTAGAATGGAAGAATCCCATGCACTGCTACAGGCTGGGGACCGACTGGCTAAGGAGCAGTTCTGCAGAAAAGGACCTGGGGATTACAGTGGACGAGAAGCTGGATATGAGTCAGCAGTGTGCCCTTGTTGCCAAGAAGGCTAATGGCATATTGGGCTGCATTAGTTGGAGCACTGCCAGCAGATTGAGGAAAGTGATTATTCCCTTCTATTCAGCACTGATGAGGCCACATCTGGAGTATTGCATCCAGTTTGGGGTCCTCCCACTACAGAAGGGATAATGACAAATTGGAGAGAGTCCAGCAGAGGGCCACAAAAATGATTAGAGGACTAGGACACATGACTTATGAAGAGAAGCTGAGGGAACTGGTCTTATTTAGTCTGCAGAAGAGAAGAGTGAGGGAGGATTTGATAGCAGCCTTCAACTACCTGAAGGGAGGATGGAGCTCAGCTGTTCTCGCTGGTGGCAGATGACAGAACAAGGAGCAATGGTCTCAAATTGCAGTGTGGGAGGTCTAGGTTGGATATTAGAAAAACTATTTCCCTAGGAGGGTGGTGAAGCACTGGAATGGGTTACCTAGGGAGTGGTGGATCTCCCTCCTTTGAGTTTTAAGGCCAGCTTGACAAGCTTTAGTTTGGTATGATTTAGGTGGGTTGGTCTGTTGAGCCAGGAGTGGACTAGATGCCTCCTCAGGTCTCTTCAACCTATATTCTATGGCCCAGTTTGGTGACCACATCCCCGAAGGGGCCCGAGCTGTTCCATGCAGTCAGTGGATACAGTGCTTTTGGATACAGGTTGCTGGGGAGTAGGTGGGGGATCAATTTCTAGTTAGAGACCACTTAAAAGAGATGTTTTTCAGGGGGACTCTCCTGACATTAGTGGTTGTGCCTGCTGGTTTCCGTGTGGAATTGCCCGGCCTGCTCCTTCGCTGGAGCTTCGGTCATGGGGTGCACAGCTGAGTGAGGAGTGGCCTTTGTATCTGAAGTGAACGAGTATTTTAGCGTAGGGCTCTGTGGAGAACTGGAGAGATGCACTGTGGAACTGTTTCATTCCCAGTCAAGCGATATTGCAGTTTGTATATGATCTGTGGTATCCAGAGCTCTGTTGTTCCTTCATTCTGGTCAGTGGGTTCAATCTGTGCAGACTGCTACCATACAGAATAGTGGGTAGGAATTGGGATAGGGCTAAGTCAACAGTCCTGGCTCCACCCCCCTGGGAATCCCATGTGAGCTGTGTTCTGTGGGCAGGAGCAAGGTAGAAAAGTCGACGTGCATAAAGTCGAGTGCACGCTGCCACACTAAGCACTTAATTCAGTGGTGTGCATCCATGTACCGAGGCTAGCGTCGAATTTCCGGAGCGTTGCACTGTGAGTGCTATCCCATAGCTATCCCATAGTTCCCCAGTCTCCCCCGCCCATTGGAATTCTGGTTGAGATCCCAGTGCCTGATGGGGCAAAAAACATTGTTGCTGGTGGTTTGGATACAGCCTCACCCTCCCTCCGTGAAGCCGTGGCAGACACCGTTTCGCACCTTTTTTCCTGGAGTGAACTGTGCAGACGCCATACCAACAGAACATGGACCTGCTCCAGTCCAAGACACCTCATGGACGTTTTAAACACCTCGCACATTCTCGTGCTGTCTATGCTGAACCAGGACCTGCAAAACCAGATGAGGAGGAGGCGGCTACGGCAGAGCGACGACGAGAGTGATGAGGACATGGACACAGAATTCTCTCAAACTGCGGGCCCCGGCGCTTTGGAGATCATGCTGGTAATGGGGTAGGTTCTAGCCATTGAACGTTGATTTGGGGCCTGGGAAATAAGCACAGACTGGTGGGACCGCATAGTGTTGCAGGTATGGGACGATTCCCAGTGGCTGCGAAACTTTCACATGCGTAAGGGCACTTTCATGAAACTTTGTGACTTGCTTTCCCCTGCCCTGAAGCGCCAGAATAACAAGACGAGAGCGGCCCTCACAGTTGAGAAGCGAGTGGTGATATCCATCTGGAAGCTTGCAACGCCAGACAGCTACCGGTCAGTCCGGAATCAATCTGGAGTGAGCAAATCTACTGTCAGAGCTGCTGTGATGCAAGTAGCCAAAGCAATCATTAAGCTGCTGCTATGAAAGGTTGTGACTCTGGGAAATGTGCAGGTCATAGTGGATGACCACAGCAAAGCATACAGATGACTACAACTGAAATTCCTGAAGAGAACCTGCCTGAACTGCTGTCTTGTGGCACATGACCAGCCCCCAGGCAGGCAGTTATTTAAACAGTGAGGTCAGTGGGGCATTTAATTTATCTTCTGTACTTATTTCAGTTTTTTTAAATTCCCATCAGTCTCTCTGTGCACATGCTCACTAAAGCCCTGAGCAATCCATAGCAAATAAGAACATGGTGAATCCTCCCCATGCATCCTGCCATTGTGAGCCCATCTTATAGCCTTAAGAGCCTCAGGAAGTGGAGGAGCCTTGCTGTGGGCCTGGGAGATTTGCTGAGTTGGGCTGTCAGCGCAAAGGGCAGTGCAGAATTCCAAAATCAAGGGCCCTTCATTGCTGATAAAGAAACTGTCTTTTGACTAGGGCTGTGGGTCAGGTAATATATTTGATGGATTACCCAGAAACTCCCTGTCCTTTTCTCAAATATTTTAGTTATTTAGAGCTGTTCAACACAACTTGGTATGAATTCCATGTAATCAGAGCTTGGTCTAACTTCAAGTGTGAGGCTTAGGTGGAAGTGCTCCCATGTGCCACACTGTGCTGTTTCTGTTCCTTGTCTGGTTGAACATAACTATCAGGCACTTGGTGTGAGCACTTGCAGAAAGCCTGGCCCAGATACTCCTGTCCCATCAGTATATGAGCATGTGTCAGGGACTGGGGCAGGGGCAGTTGTATTTAGTGGTTGGAGCTAGAGACAGTAGCCAGGAACCAGAGCCAAAGATCAGAAAAAGAGTCAGAAGCCTGGTGCCAGAGCCAAGGGTCAGAGCCAAAGTTACCTGTCAGGAATTGGAGCCAAGGGTCAGACCCAGTTTAGCTGGAGTAAAGCAAGATTGAGGCCAGGGCAGGAGTAGGACTGAGTCTGAGGCAGCAGCACAGATGGAACAAGGCGGTGCGTGGGAGAGAAGAGTGGGCGCAAGAGCTATCACAGCCATGAGCAAATGCCTTGAACTGCTGCTGCTGCTGGGCTTAAGAGCAAGCTTGCTAGTTCCCTCAGCCAACCAGACAGAGCATTCCAAGAAGTAGTTAGGTGATGCAGCCCAGCTCTGTTTGTTAGGCTGCCAGGAGACTGAGCTGGTACAGCTGCAGTACCCCTTTCAAGGGTGTCCCCAGACCCAACATCTCAGGATAGACTCTGTGAGAAGCATGCAGCAGATCTGGGGCATGGATGTGCTCTGCCGATTCCCAGGACCATTCATCCTGGCCATAAGCCTCCCAGGCCACCAAGTATGGCAGTTGTCCCCAATACATTGGGAGTCAAGGATTTGTTACACAATGTACTCATCTTGCCCATGGACCACTGCAGGCAGAGGGCTGGAATGGTACAGGAAGGGGTTCTCAGCATGCGGCTTCAGGAGGGAGACATGAAACATGGAGTTAATCTTCAGAGACCTGGGTAAACTGCAGTTTGAATGTACCAAAGGGTCCCGATATTTGTGGTCCAGTTTGGCAAAGAGTGAAGCAATTTCAGATTGTGTATGGACAGCAAGATTTTGTCTCCTATGGCAAGATTGCAGGTGGCCTGGCAGTCCTGGTCAGCTTGATGCTTATATGTTTCCTTAGAGGTTTGTAATTGCTCCTTGAACTCCTCGTGTGCTTGGGAGAAATGGATAGCTCGTTCTACAGCCACAGGTACCAGGGACTTCACAGGAACATCCAGAGGAAAGTGAGGATGACACCCTTAGTTAAGAAAATGGGCTTTGCTAGGTTGAGGCGTGGGTGGCATTATTATAAGCAAATTGGCATATGGAAGCATAGACAACCAGTTGTCCTGATGATGATTCAGAAGGCAGCAAAAGTATTGTCCAGGAATCTGGTTAACCCGCTCCATCTGTCCATTGGTGTGTGGATGGTAGGTAGATGAGAGGAGTGGCTCCATCCTCAGAAGCCTTAGAAATGCCCACTAGAACTGGTAAACAAAACGAGGACCGTGGTCTGACATGGTGCATGTTGGCAATCCAGAGAGACAAAAGATGTTCTCCAGGAAAAGGCAAGCCATTTCCTGGGCAGTAGGGTTGGCATGGCAAGGGATCTTGGTTAGGAGGTGGGCCATGACTAGTATAGCTGTATGCCACTGGGAATGTGGCAGCTCCACAATAAAGTCAGTTGAGATAAGAGCCCATGGCTGAGATAGAATGGGCATGGGCTGGAGAAGTTTGAGCTTGGACATTTGGTCCGGGTTCAAATGCTGCAGGATCTTATGTAGTTCTTGACTGTGCAAACCCAGCCACCAGAAAATCCTCAAGATTAGGCTCCAGGATTTGAGGTGGCCTATGTGCCCAGCAAGGGACATTCCATTACATAACCATGGATGTTCCTGCAGGACATAGATATGGCCACTGTGGTTGTGACACCTTGCTTGAGTCACTCAGGATCGTGAGCCACAGTTACTACTCGGCTTCAGTAACAGTGAACTTTTCTGCTACTAAACTATGAATCAGCTCCCTGACACGCCAGCTTGTCTGCTTTGCTGGCAAACTCTTTAAGACTCTGCCCATTCAAACTTTGCCTTCCAGGTAACAATGAGTTAACCCCAATTGCTGAGTTCCCCAGAGTCATCTCTTTACAGTGTCCAGTCCCTCTCCCTCGACCTTCACAGAATTTAGCAAGTTCACTGCCTCCAAAGAGACAGAGTGCACACAAGCCTGGTAATTTGGTTGAGGATTTTACCCTTCAGTTTAATACACAGCACTGAGATGGTTTGTAATGACACAAAAAAAAGTTATTAAGAAAGAACAGAGATTGAAGTGATAACTAAAAATAGAAGACACAGATATGGTTACAAGTAAAGCAAAACTAGTGACCAAAACGTATACTCTTTATTAACCTCACCTATAGTCAGGTCTCAGAGATTGCAGTCCCCTTGGTTGAAAGATCCAGCTTTCTCAGATTACAAGAGCTCTGGCCCCTTATTACCATCCAGTGACTGATAACAAAATGGCATTTTGAATCTGCTTTTCTCTTCCCAAATGTCATTGAGCCTGTATCAAGAGGCAGGAAGGCTTCCAGGGGTGCAGTCTTCATCTTCTGTCCAGACTGTTAAGTGGTCATCTTCCACCACTAGCTCACTCAGTAGCTTTGATTATCTTTTATGGGATAGCTCAGTGGTTTGAGCACTGGCCTGCTAAACCCAGCGTTGTGAGTTCAATCCTTGAGGGGGCCATTTAGGGAACTGGGGTAAAAATCTGGGGATTGGTCCTGCTTTGAGCAGGGGGTTGGACACCTTTTTAAGAACATATGTTTCTTTATACACCACACAATAATTTATCACACAATAATATTAATGAGCGACCTGTTACCAGTTTACATATGATACCTCACATGACAACTTTTAGATACAGATTATAACAACCACTTGTTGGGGCAATGAGTGTATTAGGACTGATAAGAATTATGGTATGGGGTGCCTCCTGCTAGTTGCCATTGGGGGGGTTTCTGGATCACCCTGGTAGAGACTCACATCTTGGAACCTGAACTTGGGGGCTGGCAAAGTGCTGGCATTATTCAGGGTCTGGTGCAGGGGTGGGCAAACTTTTTTTGGCCCAAAGGCTACATTAGGGTTGCGCAACTGTATGGAGGGCCTGATAGGGAAGGTTGTGCCTCCCCAAACAGCCTGGCCCTCGCCCCCTATCCGCCTCCTCCCACTTCCTGCACCCTGACTGCCCTCCTCAGAACCCCCAAACCATCCAACCTCCCCTTCTCCTTGTCCCCTGACCACCCCCTCCCTGGACCCCTGCCCCATCCAAC